>NC_134696.1:77560781-77790781 GCF_050947455.1 Rhinoderma darwinii | reverse complement strand
AGTGGTGGATTAATATGATCTTTGTCCCTGTGCGGTCCACAAGTTATGGACCCACATCCCACACGTAAGTATCACCTACATGTCAAAGTACATCACATGCCACTCTGCGGACTGTCTCTTAGCCTGATCATCCGCTGCCACTCACACTTCCCCACAGCCCCCACCACTGTAATGTACATAGATTGTAAGACCAACATTACCAATAATACCGCCATACTACTACTGAATAATACCCCATACTGTTACTGAATAATACCCCCATACTGTTACTGAATAATACTCCCATACTGTTACTGAATAATACCCTCATACTGTTACTGAATAATACCCCCATACTGTTACTGAATAATACCTCCATACTGTTACTGAATAATGCCTCCATACTGTTACTGAATAATACCCCCATACTGTTACTGAATAATACCTCCATACTGTTACTGAATAATACATTTATACTGTTACTGAATAATACTCCCATACTGTTACTGAATAATACCTCCATACTGTTACTGAATAATACCCCCATACTGTTACTGAATAATACCTCCATACTGTTACTGAATAATACATTTATACTGTTTCTGAATAATACTTCCATAATGTTACTGAATAATACCCTCATACTGTTACTGAATAATACCCCCATACTGTTACTGAATAATACCTCCATAATGTTACTGAATAATACCTCCATACTGTTACTGAATAATACCTCCATACTGTTACTGAATAATACCTCCATACTGTTACTGAATAATACCACCATACTGTTACTGAATAATAACACCATACTGTTACTGAATAATACCTCCATACTGTTACTGAATAATACCACCATACTGTTACTAAATAATACCTCCATATTGTTACTGAATAATACCTCCATACTGTTACTGAATAATACCTCGATACTGTTACTGAATAATACCGCCATACTGTTACTGAATAATACCCCCATACTGTTACTGAATAATACCCCCATACTGTTACTGAATAATACATCCATACTGTTACTGAATAATACCGCCATACTGTTACTGAATAATACCCCCATACTGTTACTGAATAATACCTCCATACTGTTACTGAATAATACATCCATATTGTTACTGAATAATACCTCCATACTGTTACTGAATAATACCTCCATACTGTTACTGAATAATACCGCCATACTGTTACTGAATAATACCCCCATACTGTTACTGAATAATACCTCCATACTGTTACTGAATAATACCTCCATACTGTTACTGAATAATCCCTCCATACTGTTACTGAATAATACCTCCATACTGTTACTGAATAATACCCCCATACTGTTACTGAATAATACCCCCATACTGTTACTGAATAATCCCTCCATACTGTTACTGAATAATACCTCCATACTGTTACTGAATAATACCTCCATACTGTTACTGAATAATACCTCCATACTGTTACTGAATAATACCTCCATACTATTACTGAATAATACCACCATACTGTTACTGAATAATACCTCCATACTGTTACTGAATAATCCCTCCATACTGTTACTGAATAATACCTCCATACTGTTACTGAATAATACCTCCACACCATAACCACATAGTGACTGAATAATACCCCCATACTGTTACTGAATAATACCCCCATACTGTTACTGAATAATACCTCCATACTGTTACTGAATAATACCTCCATACTATTACTGAATAATACCCCCATACTGTTACTGAATAATCCCTCCATACTGTTACTGAATAATACCTCCATACTGTTACTGAATAATACCTCCATACTGTTACTGAATAATACCTCCATACTGTTACTGAATAATACATTTATACTGTTACTGAATAATACCTCCATACTGTTACTGAATAATACCTCCATACTGTTACTGAATAATACCTCCATACTGTTACTGAATAATACCTCCATACTGTTACTGAATAATACCTCCATACTGTTACTGAATAATACCTCCATACTGTTACTGAATAATACCTCCATACTGTTACTGAATAATACCCCCATACTGTTACTGAATAATACCCCCATACTGTTACTGAATAATACCCCCATAATGTTACTGAATAATACCTCCATACGGTTACTGAATAAAACTGCCAAACCATGATCACATATTACTACAACATAGTGTCAGAAAAAACCCACCATACTGTTAGTGAATAAATCACACTATATATAGAACAATATTACCACCATATAGTGACCTTATAGAGGTAGATGCCAGTTATACACAAGATATCTGCAAACCATATAAGTGATTACAGTATAGTTATATCGAGTGACTATTGTGGCAAATTTAAGTTTTTTACATTTTTATACTGCTTTTTTTTGGTAGGTTCCGCTGGAGCGTTTGGACTACGTCGTAGATACATTGGACTACTCCGATGATCTACTTTTAAAAAAAAAAAAAAATGGTGAAAGAGGGTTGCATGGGGGAGTTTAGATTTCAATAAAAGTTTTTCTTGTGTTTTTTTTTAATACTTTATTATGGCCTTAGTAATGGCTGCTGTCTAATTGAGAGCGTCCATTACTAAGAAGGGGCTTAGTGATAGCCAGTAAAAAGGCTATCACTAACCCCTATTATTACCCCGGTTCTCACTGCTGCGAGGGGAGTACGATCCAGTACCTGACCATCTGAAGCGACGGTAAGGCAGCAGGGCGGTCACAGGCTGGTTTTACCAGGCTGGGAAGGGATAAAAAACGTGGCCCTTCCCACCCTGGGGATGCTAGGCTGCAGCTGCTTTATTGTATCTGGCTGGTTGTGAAAAATAGCGGGAACCCCACGTCTTTTTAAAAAAAGAAATAGAAAAAAAATTACGTGAGATCCCCTCCATTTTTCATAACCAGCCAGATACAATAAAGCAGCAGCAGCCTAGCATTACCAGGGTGGGAAGGGCCATGGTTTTAGGCCATTCCGAGCCTGATATTACATGCCTGCGGACACCCCAGTGCCTGCCCTTCTCTTCAGACAGTCGGGTGCTGGATCGTACACAGCTCTTCCCAGTACTCCTGGTGGCGGTGGGTACCGGGGTAATAATAGGGGTTAGTGCTAGCCTTATTACTGGCTAACACTAAGCCCCTTCTTAGTAATGGACGCTCTCAGACAGCAGCCATTACTAAGGCGGTAATGAAGTATTAAAAAACAGAGACATAAAGACATTTATTTTATTGAAATGACAACTCTTCCACACAATCCACTTTAACCATTTTATTTAAAAAAAAAAAAGAAATAAAGCTTAAATCAGCGAAGTAGTCCAATGAATCTACGACGTAGTCCAAATGGTCCAGCGGAACCTGCAAAACAAAAATTAGCAGTATGAAAAATAAAAATAAAGCTGGCTGCCCCCACAGACGTACAAACATATGAATAAATAGCTACCTTCGGAAACATATTAAAATAATTAGAAAAATTAGGCCAATAAAAAAATAAAAAATTATAACACCTTTCTTTTAAAGAGAACCTTTCACCTCCCCATACATGTACAGCTGAGTGCAGCAGGTAATGGGGAGGGCCGCACAAACTCTGGGGCACTTTACATTTTTTTCGTCTTTTAGATATCAGTGCTGTAATATTTGGCGCCCGATATTTAAATAACCCCCTGAACTGTCAATGGGGAGGTAATTGGCAAGGGGGCGTGTAACATCGCAGTGACACTGTCCAATCAGCTACGGTCAGCGTTACAGCAAGAGCTGGAGAGAGAGCGCGTGCGCGCAGCTCCGTCACCACTAAGGAACACAAGAGGAGAAGAAGAGTGTGAATTCTTCTTCTTGTGTTTCATGGCATCGGAGCTGTGCGTGCACGCACGCTCTCACTCTTTAGCTCTCGGCAGACAAGGACGACAAGACTGATCTCTCACCTGAGATCACAGTCTTGTACTTGCCTGCCGAGAGCTGAAGAGTGAGAGCGTGCGTGTGCACATGATCTCCTCTCTCCAGCTCTTGCTGTTGACATTGTCCGCAGCGGATTGGGCAGTGTCACAGCGATGTTACACGTCCCCTTGCCAATTACCGCCCCATTGGCAGTTCATGGGGTTATTTAAATATCGGGCGCCAAATATTACAGCACCGATATCTAAATATGGAAAGAGGGTAGAAAAAAAAATTTAAGTGCCCCAGAGTTTGTGCAGCCCTGACCATTACATGCTGCACTCAAATGCAAATCTGTGGGCAGGTGAAAGATTCTCTTTAAAGTGTAACAACTTTTTAAAAAAATGTTGACATGTCAGAAGTTTTGATCAGTGGGGGCCGAGCACTGAGACACCTCCACTAGTCGCTAAAACGAAGCAGCAAAAGTGCTCGGGTGAGCGTGTGCCGCTTCAATTCTGTTTGGCTTTCCTTGGAGCAGTGTACAGGCTCAATAGAAAGTCTAGGAGTCCGTACACCGCTCACTCGGCTGAAAGTCGATCATAAATGAAGCGGCACAGCGCTCACCCGAGCACTTCTGCTGCTTCGTTTTAGCGATCGGTGGGGGCCTCAGTGCTCGGTCCCCCACCGATGAAAACTTCGGACATGTCACTATGATATATAAAGATATCTATTACTGCGATTTGGGCAAGTTTTAATTACTTTTTATTGAAAATGATTTGCACTTTTTGAGATACAGCTGCTTTGTATCCTGTATACAGAGCAGCTGTATATAGCGCTGAGACCTGAATCCATTAGGTCGCCTATTACCGATCACATCTAAGTTATGAACTTAGATGTGATTGGTTACAGCTCGATCCTGCAGGACTCGCTGACACTGAATCAGTCAGTCCCACTGACCTGACGGATACAGCGCTATATACATTATATAATATATTTATTTTAATTAGCGGGGGCAGGTTTATGGGGAAGGATTAGGGCCTGTTCACATCAGCGTTGGCTTTCCGTTCCGGGGTTCCGTGGGAGGTTTCCGTCCGGTGAACCCCCTGCAACGGAAAGTCAAACTGAAACCACAGCTTCCGTTTCAGTCACCATTGAAATCAATGGTGACGGAAACATTGCTAATGGTTTCCGTTCATCACCATTCCGGCAGGTTTCAGTTTTTGTGACGGAATCAAGAGCGCAGTCGACTGCGCTAATGGTGACTGAAACGGAAGCTGCGGTTTCAGTTTGACTTTCCGTTGCGGGGTTACCTCCGACGGAACCCCAGAACGGAAAGCCAACGCTGATGTGAACAGGCCCAAAGGCTTCTTTCACACTAGCATTAATATACGTTTACCTCTCTTCCGTCAGAGGAAGAGAGGATCAATACGTTAAACGGAAAGCAACGGCTCCATTAGAATTACCATTGCTTTCAATGGTAATTCTTTTGTATCAGTTGCTTTCCGTTTGTCTCCGTTCGCTAAGTTTCCGTTTTTTTTAAAGGAAACAAAAGTGAAGTCTGCAGAACTTTTATTTCCGTTCAAAAGAACGGAAACCTAGCGAACGGAGACAAACGGAAAGCAACTGATACAAAAGAATTACCATTGAAAGCAATGGTAATTCTAATGGAGCCGTTGCTTTCCGTTTAACGTATTGATCCTCTCTTCCTCTGACGGAAGAGAGGTAAACGTATATTAATGCTAGTGTGAACAAAGCCCAATACAAGTAAGATATTAATAAATAAATAAATTTAAAAAAAAAAAACAACTGGGATGTGAACCAGCAACCTCCAAGTGTAAGGCAGACAAGCTAACCACTACACTATAGAAAGCCTCAGTCAATGCCTGTGAAACTGTAGTACTTGAGGGTTTATTGAATGACAGGTACTATTAGTCTCTCCTATCTGCTGCGTGTGGGTGGTGACTGGTCAGAGACTCACGGTCAGACTGGCTGCCACAGCTGCTGCATGCAGTGTGCACTGTGAGACTCACCAGTCAGCCCTATTTGTAGCTTTCCCACGCTAATTAAGCACAGGAAAGCTACAAAGCCTGGAGTATACTGCAGGGGGGGGGGTCGTTTTACTGACAGCGGAGGGCTCTATAGGGGGGAATCATCCCCCCACCATAGAGCCCTGACTAGTTACTATACTGGAAGGTTAGGGGGGTCTGAGCATCTGACTGCTCTAAAGTGGGGGCAGAATCCCCCCTATAGAGCTCTCTGCAGTAAGTCAGACGCTCAGACCCTCCCCCACCCACACTAATCGTTCCATTATAGTGATGTGAGGGCTCTATGGGGTGGATTATTCCAGCCCCATAGAGCCCTCTGCTGTCGGTAAAATGCCCCCCCTTGCAGTATACTCACGTCCCGGTCCCAGCAAGGCAGGCACTTACCTCGTGGTGCTGGTGCTGCTCGTCGCTCCTCCTGCAGACTTGCTCCTCTCTGGCTGTATGTACTGTGATCGCAACTTGGGTCACGTTACGCCTTGATCTCCATGCAGGTTCAAATCGATAGGTAGGACGAGCTGCTCGGAGAAGTAACAGATACACTGAGACGTTTCTCAAGGTAAAATACTTCTAATTTATTGAACTACAAACGTTCATACTTATAGCATCAGACGAACAAAGAACATTCCATAACATATGAGTCATCTGTATATTCAAGCCTTACAGCTTCCTTTCCCATACAAGCTCATTGGTGGAGCACCAGGTATTCCCTTATGTTTCCTTTATGCTTAGGGGGGTGGTCAAGTGATTGACCACCATCTGTTTGCAATTTCAAGGGACGGCAGAGCATCTGCAAACTATTTCTTCTCTTAACCTTTCTAAAATACCCATTATATTGTAATACATGTTCTCCTTTATAACATTTCACTCCTTATGGTCCCAAATACATTATATATGTATATTTATACCATAACAGTACTGTGTACAGCGTCAGAGAGGAGGAGGAGTATTACAGATGTTCGGCGCGTCTGCATGGCCCCTCCCCCCGGTCCAGTCCCGGGCTGAAAATGCCGCCCCCCCCCCGTTTGGGTAGGTGGTGCCGCCTGAGGCCGTCGGCTCACCTGGCCTCATGGCAGGTTCGGCACTGTGACAGACCATGTGGACAGGTTGTGGATGGGCCCAAGATTTCTGTCTTCTACTATCTGAAAACAACCAGGGAATAAATTCAGCAGAGAATGTGGTTCTCCCTCTGCAATAGGTTTTGTCTAAAACCTGGAAAAGGGTCTGGTTGTTGGAGTGGGGAGAGATGGGTGGGTCCCCACTCCATCCACACAGTCCTGGTCTTGAGCTGTCTAGCTATTAATCAGGTGTCAGGTGTGATAGCCCTTTAAAAAGGCTGCAGTTCAGTCACACTCTCTCTCAGCCTGGGGAGAGGAGCTTGTGAGAGCAAACAGACTGCATTCATAACAGGTTGTATGGTCTGCATGGTTTATGGTGCTAGGCATTAGGTCTGCACTTTGTTAGTTAGGATACCTGACTGTATAGTTAGTGCCGGACAGGCATAGAGTTTTCTTTTATTTGTTTTCTTTTTATTTCATGTACAACCTGTAAATAAAACTGGCTGAGGCCAGTAGTACCACATCTTTGCTGTGCGGACTGAAATTTACTGGCGTGTTTGATACAGAGTGCCCGTCTACCCCAGGAGACGACTGTCCCGCTACCTAATTCCCTTACAATTGGTGGAGGAAGCTTTAGGGACTGTGGAAAAAAAACACCTTAAAGGGCCAAAGTCCCTTATATATTGCATTTTTCCAAAGACTGATACTCTGCACCTTAGAAGATGGAAGAGATGTTTAAAGCGATGCTGCATGCTGTGGCAACACGACAGGAGGCTACCAGAGCACAACAGGAGGCTACCAGGTTGCAGCAGATGCCTCTGGATGAAACAAACTGCAGACTGACTGCCCAACTGGAGGCTACATAAGCCGAACAAAGAAAAGACCAAGGCTTTAAAAGGTGTTGTGCAGCAACTAACCAGTGTGGTTGAAAGGGTTCCAGGTGCAGCAGGTGCCAGTTCTACAGCAATAAGAGCTAGCCATTTTTTGCAAAAGATGACGGCAGCAGATGACGTGGAAGCCTACTTAACAACCTTTGAAAGAACCGCTGAACGAGAGGGTTGGCCAAAGGAACAGTGGGCAGGACTTGTGGCAACCTTCCTTTCAGGGGAACCGCAGAAGGCATATTTTGACTTGGATAGCCAGAATGCCATAAACTATGACACGCTGAAAAAGTTAATTTTAACCAGACTGGGAGTTACAGTTTCCGTCCGCGCACAGCATGTGCACAACTGGGCCTACCAAATGGACAAACCTCCTCGCTCTCAAATGCACGACCTCATCCACCTTACCAAGAAGTGGTTGCAGCCGGAGATCCTGACAGGTCCACAGATGGTGGAACGGGTGGTAATTACATAGTTACATAGTTACATAGTTAGTACGGCTGAAAAAAGACACATGTCCATCAAGTTCAACCAAGGGAAGGGAAAAGGGAAGGAAAAATTTCTACACATAGGAGCTAATATTTTTTTGTTCTAGGAAATTATCTAACCCTTTTTTAAAGCCATCTACTGTCCCTGCTGTGACCAGCTCCTGCGGTAGGCTATTCCATAAATTCACAGTTCTCACTGTAAAGAAGCCTTGTCGCCTCTGCAGCTTGAACCTTTTTTTCTCCAGACGGAGGGAGTGTCCCCTTGTTTTTTGAGGGGGTTTTACAAGGAACAGGATTTCACCATATTTTTTGTATGTGCCATTAATATATTTATATAAGTTAATCATGTCCCCCCTTAGTCGTCTTTTTTCAAGGCTAAATAGGTTTAATTCTTTCAATCTTTCCTCATAACTTAAATTCTCCATGCCCCTTATTAGCTTCGTTGCTCTTCTTTGTATTTTTTCCAACTCCAGGGCATCCTTTCTATGAACTGGAGCCCAGAACTGAACTGCATATTCTAGATGAGGCCTCACTAATGCTTTGTAAAGTGGCATTATTACATCCCTGTCCCGCGAGTCCATGCCTCTTTTAATACACGACAATATCCTGCTGGCCTTTGAAGCAGCTGATTGACACTGCATGCTGTTATTGAGTTTATGATTTACAAGTACACCCAGATCCTTCTCAACAAGTGAATCCGCCAGTGTAGCGCCCCCTAGGACATATGATGCATGCAGGTTGTTGGTACCAAGATGCATAACTTTACATTTATCTACATTAAACTTCATTTGCCAAGTGGACGCCCAAACACTTAGTTTGTTTAAATCTGCCTGTAATTCATGAACATCTTCCATAGTCTGAACTATATTACATAGCTTGGTGTCATCTGCAAAAATAGAAATAGTGCTATTAATCCCTTCCTCTATATCATTAATAAATAAGTTGAATAATAGTGGTCCCAGCACTGAACCCTGGGGTACACCACTTATAACCGGGGACCATTCAGAGAAGGAATCATTGACCACAACCCTCTGGATACGGTCCTTGAGCCAATTCTCAATCCAATTACAAACTATATTTTCTAAACCTATAGTCCTTAATTTACTCATTAGGCGTCTATGGGGGACAGTGTCAAATGCCTTTGCAAAGTCCAAAAACACTAAATCCACAGCGGCCCCTCTGTCTAGACTTCTGCTCACCTCTTCATAAAAACAGATTAGGTTAGTTTGACAACTTCTGTCCTTAGTAAAACCGTGCTGGCTGTCACTTATAATGCTATTTATTGTCACATAATCCTGTATATAGTCCCTCAATAGCCCCTCAAACATTTTCCCCACGATGGATGTTAAGCTTACTGGTCTATAATTACCCGGGGAAGACATAGAGCCCTTTTTGAAAATAGGCACCACATTTGCCCTGCGCCAGTCCCTTGGCACTATACCAGTCACTAGAGATTCTCTGAATATTATGAAAAGGGGGACAGAAATAACTGAACTAAGCTCTTTAAGAATTCTAGGGTGTAACCCATCTGGTCCCGGGGCCTTGTGCACATTTATTTTATTTAATTTAGCTTGGACCATCTCTACATTCATCCAATTCAGTATATCAACTGATATATTAACAGCACTGGCACCGGCTACATCAGCTGCTCTTTCTTCTGTTGTATATACAGAGCTAAAGAACCCATTTAGTAACTCTGCCTTCTCTTGATCCCCTGTGATCAACTCCCCATTACCATTATCTAGGGGTCCTACATGTTCAGACCTTGGCTTTTTTGCATTTATATGCTTGAAGAATTTTTTAGGATTTGTTTTACTATCCTTGGCCACCTGCCTTTCATTTTGTATTTTTGCTAATTTTATTACATTTTTACAGATTTTATTAAGCTCTTTATATTTTACAAAGGCTACAGCTGTACCCTCAGATTTGTATTTTTTAAATGCCCTTTTTTTGTCATGTATTGCCCCTTTCACAGAAGGTGTAAGCCATGTGGGGTTTAATTTGAGTCGTTTATACTTATTACCTGTAGGAATAAATTTTGCACTATAATAACTCAAAGTAGATTTGAAAATCTCCCATTTATCATTTGTCCCATTATTTGACATTAGTTCTTCCCAGTATATATCCTGAATTGCAGCCCTCATCCTGGGGAAATTGGCTTTCTTAAAATTAAATGTTTTTGCCCTCCCAGCCTGCGTTTGTTTTTTACAGTATAGGTAAAATGTAACTATATTATGATCACTGTTACCGAGGTTTTCACGAACAATACTTAAGGTCCCTGCCTGTTGCCTTACGCAAGTGGGTAAGCCATGGGGAACCCAAAAATGCTGACCAGCTAGTAGAGATGGTGGAGAGGTACACAGCAGCTGAGGAGCTGATGAATCTGCCACAGCGCACCCTAGCCCCACAGCGGAGAACTACAGGATTACCTGGTAAGACTGTTCCAAGGGAAAAGGGGGCTGGCAGATCTGATAGAATTGTGCCTACTTCTGGAGAGACTGAAGGGTCTAGAGACTGGCAAACTGTACCAGGGAGGTCTGTGGCTTATAAGCGACTCAGTAAAGACTTAATAAGATGCTTTAGATGTCATATGCCAGGTCATGTGATTGCTAATTGCCCATTGACTCATGAACCTATGCAATGTGATGCTGCATATATAAACCATAGTTTGACTTTGTATGCTCAGCCAACATGTACTGCATTGCCTAATGTAGCTGGTGAGAAACAAATGTGCACTATTTCTGTGGAAGGTAAAGATGTAAATGCATTATTAGATTCAGGCAGTTTGGTGACTTTGGTAAAGTCTGATTTAGTAAACCCCAGAAAATGTCAGGATAAGACCATCAATGTAATTTGCATACATGGGGATACCCGTGATTATCACACTGCTATGGTGGACATAAACACCCAGTTTGGTGCAGTAAAGTTCACGGTGGGTTTAGTACCGTTGTTAATGCATGATGTCATTGTGGGGCGAGATTTCTTAACCTTTCTAAAATACCCATTATATTGTAATACATGTTCTCCTTTATAACATTTCACTCCTTATGGTCCCAAATACATTATATATGTATATTTATACCATAACAATCCCTCCTTTTGTGATTTTACCAACACCTAAATTCCAATGCTACTTCTATCTCCGGATAGCAAGGCTTCGATCCATTTCTTCACTTGATTCACACAGGTATGTAGGTGGGGTAATCTCACAACATTCTTTCATCATAATGTATAGGCCTCTGATTGAATGCTTCCCTTATTTTCCAAAATGCATAACAATTAAAACATGTAAGCAATACAAATAATATCATTAAACAAATCAATGGTTGGAAAAGCACATGTAATATTTTAGTAGCTGTAGGTGAGAATCCTGTAAAAACGTCATACCAGTGATGGGCACTAGCATCTTTAATTGCTGATGACAAATGTATCACTTCCCTAGCTGCTATTGTAGCCAATATTTTCACCCTACTTAGAGTTACATTATGGGCTTGGATTAGTTTTTCAACTTCTCCTGATCGTTGTAACACCTTTTTCAATTCGTCTAAAGATAAACTAAAATTTCCATAGGGCAAAAGTTCAGGTACCCATATAGTGGACATTATTTCTTCTAAAGTAGGCAGGAACACTATAGTTTGGTTCCCCCAAGTCAAATGCGTCACATTGTATAGACATCCTGAAAATGGACCTGTGAGTTTAAACTAGCTAAGGGTCTGCTTGTTGTTAGTTATTAAACATACATGCTGTGGACCTACTTCAATATAAACCTGTAGGTTAGCTTCTGGGATTATAGTGAGTGCGCATACATTATCCTGGTGCTGCATTAGACAGGGTTCATATATCCCTGACTGTTGATTACATACATATCCTTGCTCTGTTAATTGGCACAAATCTATATTCCTTGTCTTATTTTGAGAATCTATGTGTGTTCCTTTCATTTCCGGCATCCAATATTGTCCTAATAATGTCACTGGATCAATCATTACCATTGGCATAACAATAAATTTGCATAATAGAGTAGGATTTTTCACATTAAATGCTATTAGTCTTCCTGCACACCATTTAGGTGTACACTCAGTATACTCAGGCTGGAACAATAACCACGTATCATTTCTCTTTCCTATGGGCAGAATGTCTGTCCATTGCCTAACATGACTACTAAACAATTTATTCTTAAAATTATTCATCTGTTCTTGTTGCCACATCGTTTTAAGCGTACATACTGTCCAATTTACAAAAGTTGATACATTCTGTAATGTTCTATATTCGGTTAGCATACTTTCATTAAAAACATTTAGAAACAGTTCATCTATAGCTAACCCTTTTTGCTGTAAGTCAAAGGTAGTAGGTAACCATGACGCACCTATCCTTAATGCAGTAGATGTGTCATCTCCCACTGAGTTTAATTTGTTCATAACTGTTTCTAACTGTATACCATTCAATACTCCTAATCCCGTTCCTACCCCTCCTAATAGCGTGTCATACCATTCTCTTTTTTGTCTATGACAGCTGGGGGATTCAGGGAAGGAAATATTGAAGTGTACATTCTTTTTCTGCTGTTGGGTTACAGCGCTCTTACAAGTGTGTAGGATTCTTTCCAGACTTTGTACTGTTATATGTGGCTTAAAACTATCTCTTAAAATTGTTATCAAGAATACAAAATATATTCTATTTCTTATTTCGCTATTATTCATACATAATATCATCCCATCAGTTTCTTTTATTACAATCGTAGAGTTGAGCCTCTCCTTGTTGCATCTTTCATAAGTCTTATTTATCATTTCGTTTCTATTTTTACTGGTTGTATATTTCTGTAGATACTGTAAATCTGGTTCATAACAACAAAGCAACAGCCCCGGCGTCTCTTCTTGTATGCTAATGTTGGCTGTTTTGTCTATGTGAAGGTACACAGTCCCTCCATGTGGTCCTTTTTTCCAAGTCCCTTCGGTTGTAGTCACATTTGTAGTATAACACGGGGCATTGGCCTTACAGGTGTAGTTACCCTGCTTTCTATCCACTGTGGCATTCGCCCACCCTGTCCTGAACTGTTCCAGTGATTCTGTACTGATTACGTGTACAGGAGTAGCAGTTCTGCCTTTTTGTATAAGAGCACACGCAACAACCGCCGCAACAACCGCAAAGATCTTCATTCTTCTGGCTGAAGAACCTTTTTACAATGACTGGCGTGAATCCAGCTTGCCTTTCCTTCGAGCTTCACTGAGGTGCTTGTTGTGAGTAGGACTTGAAACGGTCCGTCAAATCTTGGGTCTAGACTTTTCCTCACGTGTCTCTTAACGACCACCCAATCTCCCGGTTCTAACTTATGCGTCCCTTCAACTGAATCAGGATCTGGAATGGAAGCAAAGACTTGTGCATGCACCTTGGTCAATTGTTTGTTCAGCGTTGATACATAATCTGTTAGTCTACCATACTGCATTTGGAGCACCTGTGGAAAATAACATCCTAATCTGGGAGCCGATCCAAATAAGATCTCATATGGGCTGAGACCTGTTCTTTTTGTTGGAGTGTATCTTACTGAGAACAAGGCTAATGGTAGACACTCGGTCCATGGTTTCCCGGTTTCTACCATTGCTTTTTGGATTTTCAATTTGAGAGTCCCATTTAGTCTCTCAACCTTCCCACTGCTCTGTGGATGGTATGGTGTATGTAGGGCTTGACTTATGCCTAGAGCTGACAACACATGGTTCATGATTTCACCCGTAAAATGAGTTCCTCTGTCGCTCTCGATCACCTCTGGAACTCCATATCTGCACACCACCTCGTTGATCAGTTTCTTTGCTGTGGCTACGGCTGTAGCTTTGGTTACTGGAAATGCTTCTGGCCATCCTGAAAAGAGATCAATACAAACAAGCACATACTCATAGGTACCGACTTTTGGTAATTGAATATAGTCTATCTGTAGTCTCTGGAATGGGTAAATTGGCTTTGGGGTGTGTTTTTGTGGCACTTTCACTGTTCTCCCCACGTTATTGGTGGCACATACCATACACCCTTGTACAAACTTACTCGCTACAGTGCTAAACCCTGGAGCATACCAGGTTTTGTTAACCAAGTCCATCATTGCTGTTTTTGACTGGTGTGTCTGTCTATGCGTTACCTGTGCCATCATAGGGAACATTGTTTGTGGCAGACACAGCTTATTTTGTTGTTGCCATAGTCCATCCGCTCTCAGGGTAGCTCCCTGATTCTGGCATCTAGTTATTTCTTCTTTGGATATTTGGTTTTGCAGATTTTGTAGTATTGTGGGGCTGATGTTGACCACGGAGTCTTCAGGATGTTGGTACATCATAACTGTTACTGGACCTACTGGCTTTAAGGCTGCTGCTTTTGCGGCTTGGTCTGCCAAAGCATTTCCTTTTGTCTCTGGTGAACTCACCTTAGTGTGAGCTTTAATTTTTACTACTGCTACTTCTGTGGGTAACATCAGGGTCTCCATCAAGTATTTTACAAAGTCTGCATTCTTTACAGGTGTACCTGCAGAGGTCAAAAACTGTCTAGCCTTCCATATAGGGCCATAGTCATGTGCAATGCCAAAAGCATATCGAGAGTCAGTGTATATATTTGCTGTCTTTCCTTCTGCATGTTGGCATGCTGCTGCCAGGGCCTTAAGCTCCGCTTCTTGTGCTGAGCGGGACGCTGGTAAGGAGGCTGCTTCTAGGACTACATCTTCGGTGGTTACTGCATATCCTGTAAGAAAAGATCCTTCTACAAAATACCTTGAACCATCCACAAAGAGTATTAGGTCTGGGTTTTGGAGTGGGGTATCTTTTACATGTGCAAACCCCACTGTTTCCTGGGCCATAAGGGCCATACAATCATGTTCATCAGTTTCAGGCAAAAATTGTGACCATACTTTACCTACGTCTTCTCCCCCTTGCTCCAAAGGCAGTAAGGTAGCTGGGTTCAATGTAGTACAGCGGTGTAAAGTAACCTGCTCAGGAAGAAGAAGTGCACAGGTTAATCTCAAATGTCTTGCTGTTGACAAGTGCTTCGGCTGTACTTGAGTAAGAATAGCAGTAATATCATGTGGTGCAAAAACTTGGACTGGAAATGCCAGGACCAAATCTGAGGCCTTGTTTAACATTGAATTTACAGCAATGATAGCTCTCACACATGATTGGGAACCTCGGGCCAAAGGGTCTAGTCTAGCTGAATAATATGCTACCGGGCGCTGCTGTGGTCCATGACTGTAGAGCTATAGATTCCCATTTTGGTATGTATGAGCTGCACTAAGTCTTCCCATGTTGCTGAATACATTTTCTGAATTTGTTCTATATATCTCCAAAAAGGGACAGGCTCTGTCTCCGGGTCGGGGGCTTTCTGAACTAAAGTCAACGCATCCCTAGGGTTCCATGGCTTATATTTATGTTCCTTATCTTTATTAAAATTCTTGTCAGCTTCAGTCGCAAACAGGTCTGTCAACACTTGTAACCTTTTTCCCATGTTTTCTAATGCTTGCGTCGTATCTTTTGACTCGGGAAGCTTCCTTGCTGCTTCTGCCTGATCCATATTACGCTGATGTCTTTCCCTTTCCTCTTTCTCTTCTGCCTCCTCTTTTTCCCTTTTCTCTCTATACGCTCTAGTTTCTACTCTTTCATCCGTTGAGCCCTCGGCTCCTCCTGTTACTGGGGTTATTCCTGCCAACACTACAGAGGCCAACCCTATTGTTTGTTTATATGGTTCTGGTACTTGTTGAGGTGAGGGGGCAAAGGGGTTTGTGCTACTCATTTTTGGTACCACTGGATATATCCCTAGGGGATTTTGCCCTCCTGGTCTTGCTGCCCCACATGCAAAACAAGTATCCCTCCATGCTTGATTCTGCTGACCACACACTCTACACGTCCATCCCCCTGGTCCCTGCATCGTGACTACCCCATACCCCGGTGGGCTACTTGCTTTTTCCTTTCCTTGTTTACCACCTTCATTATAACAAGTGTAGTAAAACTTATCTTTACATTCTGTTTCCCTGAAACCTCCTCGTACTACTTCTTCTCACACTTTTCTCCATGCTTCTGCTTTCCCCTGTAACTTTTTATCTTTCAACCATCCACGTTTTGTGTCACAACATTCATTTCATTTTTCCAGATCTAATCTTCCCGCTTTTCCCATTCCACATGCCTTCATTAACTGATTCGTTCCTTTTGTCACATCCTTTCCCTCTCTTTCCGCCACTACCTGTTTGGCTGTCAGTCCTTGTGGGTGCTCATCTCGTAATAGGGACACCAAGTTCCCCATTGTTGCCTAGTTATAAGTGGTCGCCTATGGGCAGACCCTAAGTTATGTAGGGGGTAATTTTCCTGATAGGTGAATTCCTTTCTCACCTATTTGAGACAGTTACTTATCCCCTCGAAACTTCTTTTTAAAGAGGGTGACCAAGTTTCCCATCTTGTGACTGTAAGTGGTGGCCATAGGCACACCCGTATTTTGTTACAGATTTTAGCTACTGACAGATGAATTCTATTCTCATCTATTTTAGACAGTTTCTAGTTTCCGTACTTACTTATTTTGTTACAGATTTTAGCTACTGACAGATGACTTCTATTCTCATCTATTTTAGACAGTTTCTAGTTTCCGTACTTACTTTCTACTCTGGCCAGAGAATCTTCGTTTTACAGTCCTTTTATAACTAGCTTACTTTCTTCGTCTGAGACACCACTCGAGTACGTGCCCTCCGCACCATAAGAGTAATATGACAAATATTCCTAATCCAAATAACAAGGCAAACGTAAAATCAAGCTGTTCATTTGACATGCCGGTTCATCGGACTGCAGAAAATTCTGGAATTTTGAGCTGAAAATCAGCGCATGATAATCCCCGTAAGTACTCCAATCGTGTACACACGTTCTCGGTATTTTGCCGGATTATCGGACTGCACAAAATTTTCGATTTCCGGGCTGAAATTTAGCCTATCATAATCCCCGTAGTCACCTGAAGCATGTACACATGTTTCTGGTAATTTGCCGGATTATCGGAATTTTTTTCCAAAAACAATTTCCTTATTCTAAAATGCATTTGTGACACAAAACTGGGTTTCTACAACATTCATACAAATACTGTCATGGAGATCAGGCACTTTATCCTGAGGGTAGGATTTATTTTAGACTTGACCAGATTTTTACACTAAAAATACCCTCATGTGGCCCCTCTATTCCTTAGGAGTACTTCCGGGAAGGTGACCTACCAGACAGGAAGGTGCAGAGCAGAGTTTGTAAGAATTAAGTCTTCTTACCTTGCTGCAGCAGTGGTCTGCACGTTCCTTCGTCCGGGAGGTCGCCACTCTAGTCCCGGGAGATCCCCTGGGTGGGGTGCTGTCCTTCTGGTCAAGTCTTTGTTCGGGCGCCAATTTCTGTGATCACAACTTGGATCACGTTACGCCTTGATCTCCATGCAGGTTCAAATCGATAGGTAGGACGAGCTGCTCGGAGAAGTAACAGATACACTGAGACGTTTCTCAAGGTAAAATACTTCTAATTTATTGAACTACAAACGTTCATACTTATAGCATCAGACGAACAAAGAACATTCCATAACATATGAGTCATCTGTATATTCAAGCCTTACAGCTTCCTTTCCCATACAAGCTCATTGGTGGAGCACCAGGTATTCCCTTATGTTTCCTTTATGCTTAGGGGGGTGGTCAAGTGATTGACCACCATCTGTTTGCAATTTCAAGGGACGGCAGAGTATCTGCAAACTATTTCTTCTCTTAACCTTTCTAAAATACCCATTATATTGTAATACATGTTCTCCTTTATAACATTTCACTCCTTATGGTCCCAAATACATTATATATGTATATTTATACCATAACAGTACTGTGTACAGCGTCAGAGAGGAGGGGGAGTATTACAGATGTTCGGCGCGTCTGCATGGCCCCTCCCCCCGGTCCAGTCCCGGGCTGAAAATGCCGCCCCCCCCCCCGTTTGGGTAGGTGGTGCCGCCTGAGGCCGTCGGCTCACCTGGCCTCATGGCAGGTTCGGCACTGTGACAGACCATGTGGACAGGTTGTGGATGGGCCCAAGATTTCTGTCTTCTACTATCTGAAAACAACCAGGGAATAAATTCAGCAGAGAATGTGGTTCTCCCTCTGCAATAGGTTTTGTCTAAAACCTGGAAAAGGGTCTGGTTGTTGGAGTGGGGAGAGATGGGTGGGTCCCCACTCCATCCACACAGTCCTGGTCTTGAGCTGTCTAGCTATTAATCAGGTGTCAGGTGTGATAGCCCTTTAAAAAGGCTGCAGTTCAGTCACACTCTCTCTCAGCCTGGGGAGAGGAGCTTGTGAGAGCAAACAGACTGCATTCATAACAGGTTGTATGGTCTGCATGGTTTATGATGCTAGGCATTAGGTCTGCACTTTGTTAGTTAGGATACCTGACTGTATAGTTAGTGCCGGACAGGCATAGAGTTTTCTTTTATTTGTTTTCTTTTTATTTCATGTACAACCTGTAAATAAAACTGGCTGAGGCCAGTAGTACCACATCTTTGCTGTGCGGACTGAAATTTACTGGCGTGTTTGATACAGAGTGCCCGTCTACCCCAGGAGACGACTGTCCCGCTACCTAATTCCCTTACAATTGGTGGAGGAAGCTTTAGGGACTGTGGAAAAAAAACACCTTAAAGGGCCAAAGTCCCTTATATTTTGCATTTTTCCAAAGACTGATACTCTGCACCTTAGAAGATGGAAGAGATGTTTAAAGCGATGCTGCATGCTGTGGCAACACGACAGGAGGCTACCAGAGCACAACAGGAGGCTACCAGGTTGCAGCAGATGCCTCTGGATGAAACAAACTGCAGACTGACTGCCCAACTGGAGGCTACATAAGCCGAACAAAGAAAAGACCAAGAGGCTTTAAAAGGTGTTGTGCAGCAACTAACCAGTGTGGTTGAAAGGGTTCCAGGTGCAGCAGGTGCCAGTTCTACAGCAATAAGAGCTAGCCATTTTTTGCAAAAGATGACGGCAGCAGATGACGTGGAAGCCTACTTAACAACCTTTGAAAGAACCGCTGAACGAGAGGGTTGGCCAAAGGAACAGTGGGCAGGACTTGTGGCAACCTTCCTTTCAGGGGAACCGCAGAAGGCATATTTTGACTTGGATAGCCAGAATGCCATAAACTATGACACGCTGAAAAAGTTAATTTTAACCAGACTGGGAGTTACAGTTTCCGTCCGCGCACAGCATGTGCACAACTGGGCCTACCAAATGGACAAACCTCCTCGCTCTCAAATGCACGACCTCATCCACCTTACCAAGAAGTGGTTGCAGCCGGAGATCCTGACAGGTCCACAGATGGTGGAACGGGTGGTAATGGATCAATACTTAAGGTCCCTGCCTGTTGCCTTACGCAAGTGGGTAAGCCATGGGGATCCCAAAAATGCTGACCAGCTAGTAGAGATGGTGGAGAGGTACACAGCAGCTGAGGAGCTGATGAATCTGCCACAGCGCACCCTAGCCCCACAGCGGAGAACTACAGGATTACCTGGTAAGACTGTTCCAAGGGAAAAGGGGGCTGGCAGATCTGATAGAATTGTGCCTACTTCTGGAGAGACTGAAGGGTCTAGAGACTGGCAAACTGTACCAGGGAGGTCTGTGGCTTATAAGCGACTCAGTAAAGACTTAATAAGATGCTTTAGATGTCATATGCCAGGTCATGTGATTGCTAATTGCCCATTGACTCATGAACCTATGCAATGTGATGCTGCATATATAACCCATAGATTCAGGCAGTTTGGTGACTTTGGTAAAGTCTGATTTAGTAAACCCCAGAAAATGTCAGGATAAGACCATCAATGTAATTTGCATACATGGGGATACCCGTGATTATCACACTGCTATGGTGGACATAAACACCCACTTTGGTGCAGTAAAGTTCACGGTGGGTTTAGTACCGTTGTTAATGCATGATGTCATTGTGGGGCGAGATTTCCCACATTTCTGGAAGTTGTGGAAAAATAGAATTACTATTAGGCTGGGTTCACACAACCTATTTTCAGACGTAAATGAGGCGTATTATGCCTCGTTTTACGTCTGAAAATAGGGCTACAATACGTCGGCAAACATCTGCCCATTTATTTCAATGGGTTTGCCGACGTATTGTGCAGACGACCTGTAATTTACGCGGCGGCGTTTGACAGCTGTCAAACGACGATGCGTAAATTGACTGCCTCGGCAAAGAAGTGCAGGGCACTTCTTTGCAATGTAATTTGAGCCGTTCTTCATTGAACTCAATGAAGAGCAGCTCAAGATATACGAGCGTCATAGACACCTCGTATATTACGAGGAGGAGCATTTACGGCTGAAACGACGCAGCCGTTTTCTTCTGAAAACAGGCTGTCATTTCAGCCGTAAAAGCCAGCTAGCGTGTGAACATACCCTTACACTGCCTGTATATGAGGACAAAAATGTTAGGGGTAACTCTAGTACAGAAGTATATATGCCTGCGTGAGTGGCTGCGGTAGACGCACACACTTTTCCATTTTCTGTTTATATATATATATATAAAAACACACACATACATACAATGGTGTAACTATAGGGGTCGCAATAGCTACCAGGCCCTGAAGCCAGGGGGGCCCATGGCCTCCCAAACCACGTCTATAAAGAGCTACAATAGTAACTGGGGCCTTTGTAATAAACTACACGGGCCCCTGTTACTATAGTGACTGACAGTACTTACCCTCCTCGTTCCGGAGCGCAGCGGAGTTCCTGACATCTCTTCGCATCATGACGTCACAACGCTGTGCGCCGCGCACAACATCCCTACTGGATGGAGTCAGGACCTCCGCTGCGGCCGGAGCCGAAGAGGAGGGTGACTATACTATTACTGTCTGCTGGGGGCCCTGTGAATCGCGCTGTGTCGGAGATTCACAGTGTGGGCAAGTGACCGGAATGAAGGGGAAGCAGCGCTCATGCAAGCACTGCACCCCCTTCAAAACAGCTGATTGGCGGGGGACCCGGCAGTCGGACCCCGACCCATGAGCTATTGATGGCCTATCCTGAGGAGGATAGGCCATCAATTTTTAGGGACTGGACAACCCCTTTAAGCTGACCATGTGGTAGACTTGGATACAGGGCCCAGCAGACAGGATTACACATTGTATGATCCTGTCTGTTGGGCACTGAATCTAAGCCAACCACATGGTAGGCTTAGCTACAGGGCACATGTGTGATTCTGTCTGATGAACTCTGTATCTAAGCTTAACACATGGTAGGCTTAGATACAGGGCACCAGTAGACATTAATCTTATACTGTATAAGATTACTGTCTGCTGGACCCTGTTTCTAAGCCTACCTCGTGATAGGCTTAGATACAGGTTCCAACAAACAGTATCACACATGGGCACTGTATCTAAGCTTACCATATTTGTTAATAATGTTTTTTTTGTTTGTGTTTTTTTACAGGTTCGGTCGTTGGACTACGTCAGATTCGAGGACTACTTCGATGACATTTTTTATATTCAATAAAATGGTTAATGAGGGTTGTCTGAGTGTTTTTTTATTTTAATAAAATATTTTTTCTGTGTATTTGTATTTTTTAAATCTTTATTACTACCGCCTTATTAATAGACGCTGGCTGACAGCTTCCATTACTAAGGCAGGGCTTAGTGTTAGCCGGTCCAGAGGCTAACACTAACCCCCATTATTACCCTGATACCCACCGCCACCAGGGATACCAGGAAGAGCCGGGTACGATCCAGTACTTGACCATCTGTAGGGAAGGGCCGGGTACTGGGTGCGGCTGCAGGCTGGTATTATTAGGTTGGGAAGTCCAAAAACAGTGGTCCTTCCCACCCTGGTAATGCTAGGCTGCTGCTGTGTTGTTTCTGGCTGGTTATAAAAATGGGGAGCCCACGTCATTTAAAAAATATATAATAATAAACAATTGGAAAAAATGATGTGGGGTATCCTCCATTTTTCATAACCAGCCTGATACAACATAGCAGCAGCCTAGCATTACCAGGGTGGGAGGTCACTGTTACTGGCTTTTCCTAGCCTAGTAATACCGGCCTGCGGCCGCCCCAGTGCCTAGTCATCGCTACAGATGTTGTGTACTGGATCGTATGCAGCTCTTCTTGGTACCCCGGGTGGCGGTGGGTACCGGGCTAATAATGGGTCTTTAGTGATAGTCTCTGTAACGGCTAGCAGAAAGTAATGCCTTAGTAATGGACGATGTCAGCCAGCGTCTTCATAAGGCGGTAGTGATCAAATTAAAAAATATATACAAATACACAGAATATAAAAATATTTTATTGAAATTAAAAAAAAAACACACAACCCTCATTAACCATTCTGCTAGTTCTGCATCGTTTAGTCACTGAAAGCTGAGGGCTGTCGGCCATGAGAAGAAGTTTGGGGGGGCCCAAGAAGAACTTTTGCATCGGGGCCCATGAGCCTTTAGCTACACCCCTGGTTGCAGCCACTAGTCTGAAACAGGGGGGGAGGAAATGTGACAGACCATATGGACAGTTTGTGGATGGGTTCTATATTTCCCCAAGATTTCTGTCTTCTACTATCTGAAAACAACCAGGGAATAAATTCAGCAGAGAATGTGGTTCTCCCTCTGCAATAGGTTTTGTCTAAAACCTGGAAGGGCCTGGTTGTTGGAGTCGGGAGAGATGGGTGGGTCCCCACTCCATCCACACAGTCCTGGTCTTGGGCTGTCTAGCTATTAATCAGGGGTCAGGTGTGATAGCCCTTTAAAAAAGCTGCAGTTCAGTAACACTCTCTCTCAGCCTGGGGAGAGGAGCTTGTGAGAGCAAACAGACTGCATTCATAAAAGGTTGTATGGTCTGCATGGTTTATGGTGTCAGGCATTAGGCCTGCACTGTGTTAGTTAGGATACCTGACTGTATAGTTAGTGCCGGACAGGCATAGAGTTTTCTTTTATTTGTTTTCTGTTTATTTCATGTACAACCTGTAAATAAAACTGGCTGAGGCCAGTAGTACCACATCTTTGCTGTGCGGACTGAAATTTACTGGCGTGTTTGATACCGAGTGCCCGTCTATCTCAGGAGACGACTGTCCCACTACCTAATTCCCTTACAATATATATATATATATATATATATATATATATACACACACACACATACCACATACACTATATATACACACACACATGTACACATCACATACACTATATATATACACACACACACACACACACATGTACACATCACATACACTATGTATATATACATACTTACACATCACATACACTATATATATATATATATATATATATATACATATACACACACACACACATGTACACATCACATACACATGTACACATCACATACACTATATACACACACGTACATATCACATACACTATATACACATACACTCATCATATACACACATGTACACATCACATACACTATATATACACACACACATACACTATATATACCCACATGTACACATCACATACACTATATATATATATATATATATATATATATATATACACACACACATGTACACTTCACATACACTATATATACACACACACACACACGTACACATCACATACACTATATATACGCACGCACGCACGCACGCACACACGCACACACGCACACACATGTACACATCACATACACACGCACACACATGTACACATCACATACACTATATACACACACACATGTACACATCACATACACTATATATATACACACACATGTACACATCACATACAATATATATATATAATAAATATATATATATATACTCACACACACACACACACACACACGTACACATCACATACACTATATATACACGCACACACGTACACATCACATACACTATATATATATATGTACACACACACACACACACACACACACACACGGACACATCACATACACTATATATATACACACACACACGTACACATCCCATACACTATATATACACACACACGTACACATCCCA
Source organism: Rhinoderma darwinii (assembly GCF_050947455.1). Taxonomy (NCBI): domain Eukaryota; kingdom Metazoa; phylum Chordata; class Amphibia; order Anura; family Rhinodermatidae; genus Rhinoderma; species Rhinoderma darwinii. Next base: position 77,766,520 of record NC_134696.1, on the reverse strand, counting down.
TACACTATATACACACACATGTACACATCCCATACACTATATATACACACACGTACACATCACATACACTATATATAAACACACACATGTACACATCACATACACTATATACACATCACACACACTATATATATATATATATATATATATATATACCCATGTACACATCAAAGACACATATTATATACATATAAAGTACACATTGTAAATACGCATTCACTTACTTTTGTGTAGGATAATTGTGAAGGGAGTTCAGCAGTTGATGGGGGGATTCTTCACTCCAGCTCACAGCCCGACGCAGAGCCCACTGACAGTCTCCCCTCCCCCTCCCTCACATCCCGACTGGTAACTCCATCAGCAGCAGGAGGAGGAGAGTTTGTGTGAAGAGCAGGGAAGGGGGCCGGAAGGGGAGATTTTACACAGGGAGATTTAGTAATAGCAGCACAGACAACGGCTGCTATTACAGTCGGACGGGAGTTCTTAGCTGCTGTGCCGGCCGCCCCCTTACAAATGCTGTACCCTGCTGATCATTCGGACGGCCAGCAGGCGGCCCGCTGCTCAGCGGCCCGTCTGGCATATGCCAGAACTGCCAGACGGCCAGTCCGGCCCTGAATACAACACCAGAACCAAGCTCAGTACATAAATACAGCACCAGAACCAAGCTCAGTACATATATACAACACCAGAGAAAAAGCTCATACATATATACAGTACCATAACCAAGCTCAGTACATAATTACATCCTCATAACCAAGCTCAGTACATAATTACATCCCCAGAACAAAGCTCAGTACATAAATACAGCACCAGAACAAAGCTCAGTACTTAAATACAGCACCGGAATAAAGTTCAGTCATAAATACAGCACCAGAACAAAGCTCTGTACATAAATACAACACCAGAACTAAGCTCAGTACATATCTACAGCACCAGAACAAAGCTCAGTACATGTATACAGCACCAGAACAAAGCTCAGTACATACATATATAGCACCAGAACAAAGCTAAGTACATATATACAGCCCCAGAACAAAGCTCAGTACATAAATACAACACCAGGTTCACGATCTGTGGATATGTGGACCCACTGGGCCGTACGGGATAACAGCTGGCAAACAGTGTACCAAGTCAATCTGTATATAGTCCAAGCACAAGGGTACCTGTAGGAGTTCTGACAGTTGCAACGGCTAGGCTCAGATGGGACCTTGACAGCAGGCGTGACTGGTGGCACAACACGACTCCAACTAAGGCACAGGAACAAGGAGGCACTGGATACAGGTAGCAGGTACAGGAACACTGGGAACAGGATAGCACTAAGGGACCATTTGCAAGACTAACACGGGTAAACTCAACAATGCTCAGGCAAGGAGTAAAGGGGCAGGGCCCTTCTTATAGTCCAGGGTGGTCATGGGCTAATAGATGATTATTTTCATGAGCGCGCGCTGGCCCTTTAAGGCCGGGCATGAGCGTGCATGCGCACCCTATGGGACACAGTAGAACAGAGCGGAAGTGAGCGCCAGCGTCTCCTAGGGAGGAGATGCGGGCCAGCGCTTACAGATCTATGGCTGCGGCCGTCGGGGGGTGAGTAATCCCGACGGTCCATGGCCGTGGATGCTACAACCAGAACCGAGCTCTCTACATAAATACAGTACCAGCACAAATACAGCTTAATTTAGTGCAACCCCCGCCGTATAGGTTTGTACAACGTAAAACGACAGCTCCCAGCAGGGCCCGAATAAGGGTAAGGATATGATGGGAATTGCTGACTACAGTACTGAATAGAGGCAGAATAAACATTTATATTAAGTGACTCACAGGTGCCGTTTTCTCAGATTCTAGTTGTACTTTATCTCTTTTCTTCACCATGCGGTCCAGACTTCTATGATGACTTCTCCCGGCCACAGCCCATTTTTGCAGTTTGCCGCTCAGATGTCTTCAGTTTCTCACTTTTCAAACATTTCTGCACCTATAAATGAAGATAAAATTCTCATGGTGACACACACTACGCCAATAAATATAATAGCGGCATACACTGCACCTCTAGTTCTAATAGCACCATACACTGTGTCCCACACACAGTGCCCCCATAGTGCCCCTATACATAGTGCCCACCCATAGGGCCCCCTTATAGAGGCTTCTGTAGACAGTGCCCCACATAGAGCCCCCTATAGACAAATGCCCCAGATAGAGCCCCCTGTAGACAGTACCCCACATAGAGCCCCCTGTAGACAGTGCCCCACATAAGGCCCCCTGTAGACAGTGCCCCACATAAAGCAAACTGCAGTCATTGCCCCACATATATAGTGCCCCTTATAGAGCTTCCTTTAGATACTGCCCCATGTAGATAGTGCCCCCCATAGCCCCTGTAGATGTGCCCGCTGTAGATAGTGCCCCCATAGAGCCTCTGTAGAGAGTGTCCACTGTAGATAGTGCCCTACATAGATCCCCTGTAGATTGTGGTCCCCATAGATCCTCCTGTAGATAGTAGCCCCTGGAGATAGTGCCCCACATACAGCCCCCTGTAGATAGTGACCCACATATAGCCCCTTGTAACTAGTGCCCCACATATAGCCCCCCTATAGATAGTGCGCCACATATAGCTCTCCCTATAGTTAGTGCCCTACATATAGCCCCCTGTAGTTAGAGCCCCACATATATCCCCTCCTGTAGATAGTGCCACACATATAGCCCCCTAAGTAGATTGTGCCCCACACATAGCCGCCCCTCCCTGTAGATAATGCCACTCACACTTTTAAGAAAAAAAACAAAAAACTTTGCATACTCAACTGATTCCGTTACCGCGTCGTCCTCTTGCAATGCAGGGCTGCTCTCCTTTGAGCAGGTCTGCTGGGGCTGAACGATGCAAGCGGTGCGATGACGTCATCGCACCTCTTGCGTCGTTGAAAGAAGCTGATTGGCAGGGCAGAATGACTTGCCCTGCCACTCAGTGTCTTTTAATGACGCAAGCGGCTTGATGACGTCATTGCACCGTTTGCAGCCGTAAAAGGTGATGAGTGGCAGGGCAAGTCATTCTGCCCTGTCAATCAGCGTCTTTCAACGGCGCCAGTGGTGCGATGACGTCATAGCCCTGCTATTCAACAACGCAAGCGGCGCGAAGACGTAATTGAAAGCCGATAAATAGCAGGGCACAGAACGTGCCCTGCCATTCAGCGCTTATGCAGCGCTTACGTATTTAATTGTATCTGCATGCAATAGACGCAGATGCAATTATAGTGAAGGAGGGGGTGGCAGCGTCTAGTTTCAATGGCGCTGCCGCCCCCTCAGTGAGGCAGCAGGCCGTCATCTGAGGAAACAAACTCATCTCGCATCATGGACGATGCGGCCCTGCCCCCAGCGATAAGAAAATGATCACCTATCATGTGGATAGATGATAATTTATAATTTTGAGAATACTCCTTTAATATAGCTAAGGGACTTTTGTGAAAATACCTCTGTGATAGCGTTAATGACAGTCTGTAGCCTGAGCCAATTCACTGATAATAGGCTTTGGATGGGTAGGATTTTTTAAATTCCACGCAGCCCTACAAATTATTATGTGTCTGTATATTAGTCACAGTTATAGCACGTAAAGTTTCAGGAATACAGTCTAGATTTTATGTTTGGCTGGATGTACACTTTAACCCCTTCAGGACTGAGCCACTTTTGGACCAAATGACAGAGCCTCATTTTTTTAATCTGACGTGTGTTACTTTATGTGGTAATAACTCGGGAATGCTTTTACCTATCCAAGCGATTCTGAGATTGTTTTCTCGTGACATATTGTACTTTAAGTTAGTGAAAAAATTTGGTCGATATATTCAATATTTTTGTGAGAAAATTTGCAAAAAATTAGCATTTTCTAAATTCAAATGTATCTGCTTGTAAGACAGATAGTTATACCACACAAAATAGTTACTAGCTAACTTTTCCAATATGTCTACTTTAGATTGTCATAATTTTTTGAACATCCTTTTATTTTTCTAGGACATTACAAGGCTTATAAGTGTTTAGCAGCAATTTCTCACATTTTCAAGAAAATTTCAAAAGCCCATTTTTTTAGGGAACAGTTCAGTTGTGAAGTGGCTTTGAGGGCCTTATATATTAGAAACCCCCACAAATCACCCCACTTTAAAAACTGCACCCCTAAAAGTATTCAAAACAGCATTCAGAAAGTTTTTTAACCCTTTAGGCGTTTCACAGGAATTAAAGCAATGTAGCGGGGAAATCTACAAATTTAATTTTTTTGGCAGAAATTCCATTTTAATCAATTTTTCCTGTAATACTGAAGGTTTTTACCGGAGAAGCACAACTGAATATTTATTGCCCTGATTCTGCAGTTTTTATAAATATCCCACATGTGGCCCTAGTGCACTACTGGACTGAAATATCGGCCTCAGAAGCAAAGGAGCACCTAGAGCCTTTTAGGGCCTTCCTTTTCTTAGATTATACTTCAGGCACCATGTCAGGTTAGAAGAGGTCTTGTGGTGCTGAAACAAAGGAAACACCCCAAAAAATACCCCATTTTGGAGACTAAACTCCTTGAGGAATTCATCTAGGGGTGTAGTGAGCATTTTGACCTCACAGGTGTTTCATAGATTTCATTAGAATTGGGCAGTGAAAATGAAAAATTACATTATTTTCCAATACCATGTATTTTTGCCTCAAAATTTTTAATTTTTTTCAACACATAAATAAGGAAAAGCACCCCATCCTTTGTAAAGCAACTTCTCCAGAGTACGGAAATACCAAACATGTGGTCATAAACTGCTGTTTAGGCAAGCGGCAGGACTCGGAAGGGAAGGCATGCCATTTAGCTTTTGGAGCGCTGATTTTGCTGGATTCATTTCTCTGCACCATGTCGCATTTGTAAAGCCCCTGAGGTACCAGTACAGTGAAAAACCCCCAAAAGTGACTCCATTTAGGAAACTACACCCCTTGAGGAATTAATCTAGGGGTGTAATGAGCATTTTGACCCCACAGGTGTTTCATAAATTTCATTAGAATTGGGCAGTGAAAATGAAAAATTACATTATTTTCCAATAAGATGTAGCTTTACCTCAAAATGTTTATTTTTTTCAACAAATAAATGATGAAAAGCACCCCAACATTTGTAAAGCAACTTCTCCAGAGTACAGAAATACCCAACATGTGGTCATGAACGGCTGTTTGGGGAAGCGGCAGGACTCAGAATGGAAGGCACGCCATTTAGCTTTTGAAATACAGATTTTGCTGGTTTGATTTCTCGGCACCATGTCGCATTTGTAAAGCTCTTAAGGTACCAGTACAGTGGAAACCCCCCAAAAGTGACTCCATTTGGGAAACTACACCCCTAGAGGAATTAATCTAGGGGTGTAGTGAGCATTTTGACCCCCCCAGGTGTTTCATAGATTTCATTAGAATTGGGCAGTAAACATGAAAAATTTAATTTTTTTTCCACTAAGACGTAGCTTTAGGTAAAAATGTTTCATTTTCTCATCAAATAAAGGAGAAAAATCCCCATAACATTTGTAAAGCAACTTCTCCAGAGTACGGAAATACCCCATATGTGGTAATAAAGTACTGTATGAATACACATCAGGGCTCAGAAGGGAAGGAGCACCATTTGGCTTTTGGAGAGCAGATTTTGCTGGATTGGTTTTTTTCCCCCTTGTCGCTTTTGCAAAGCCCCTTAGGTAGCAGTACAGTAGAAACTACCCAAAAGTGACTCCATTTGGCAAACTACACCTATTGATGAATTCATCTAGGGGTGTAGTGAGCATTTTGACCCCACAGGTGTCTCATAGATTTTATTAGAAATGGGCAGTGAAAATGAAAAATTACATTATTTTCCAATAAGACACAGCATTAGTTAAAAATTTTTCATTTTCTCAACAAATAAAGGAGAAAAAGCACCGTAACATTTGTAAAGCAACTTCTTCAGAGTAGGGAAATACCCCACACGTGGTCATAAACTGCTATTTGGACACACAGCAAGGCTCTAAAGGGAAGGAGCGCCATTTAGTATTTGGAGTGGAGATTTTAAAAGATTCGGTTTTTGACACCATGTTGCATTGAGCTATAGTACCAGTACAGTGGAACCCCCCGAAAAATTACCCCATTTTGGAAACTAGATCCCTCAAAGAATTGATCTAGGGGTGTAGTGAGCATTTTGACCGCACAAGTGTTTTGCACAAATGAGTAAACAATAGATGTTGCAGATTGAAAATTGCTGTTTTCCACAAATATGCCATTTTAGTGCCCAATGTGTTGTGCCCAGCTTGTACCACCGTAGACACACATGCCATAAATTGTTAAGCGGGTTCTCCAGAATACCCCATATGTGGCCATTTGGCTTTTGAAGCGCAGATTTTGCTTGGTGTATTAGTGGTATTTCATCTTATAATGTGGGGGCATATGTGAGCTGGGCGGAGTACATCAGGGTATATGTAATCTGGGCGGAGTACATCAGGGTATATGTAAGCTGGGCGGAGTACATCAGGGTATATGTAATCTGGGCGGAGTACATCAGGGTATATGTAAGCTGGGCGGAGTACATCAGGATATATATAAGCTGTGCGGAGTACATCACGGTATATGTAATATGCGCGGAGTACATCAGGATATATGTAAGCTGTGCGTAGTACATCAGGATATATGTAATCTGTGGAGTACATCAGGGTATATGTAATATGTGCGGGTACATCAGGCTATATGTAAGCTGTGCGGAGTACATCAGGGTATATGTAAGCGGTGCGGAGTACATCAAGGTATATGTAAGCTGTGCGGAGTACATCAGGGTATATGTAAGGTGGGCGGAGTACATCAGGGTATATGTAAGCTGGGCGGTGTACATCAGGGTATATGTAAGCTGGGCGGAGTACATCAGGGTATATGTAAGCTGTGCGTAGTACATCAGGATATATGTAATCTGTGGAGTACATCAGGGTATATGTAAACTGTGGAGTACATCACGGTATATGTAATATGTGCGGGTACATCAGGCTATATGTAAGCTGTGCGGAGTACATCAGGGTATATGTAAACTGTGCGGAGTACATCAGGGTATATGTAAGCTGGGCGGAGTACATCAGGATATATATAAGCTGTGCGGAGTACATCACGGTATATGTAATATGCGCGGAGTACATCAGGATATATGTAATCTGGGCGGAGTGCATCAGGGTATATGTAAACTGTGGAGTACATCAGGGTATATGTAATATGTGCGGGTACATCAGGCTATATGTAAGCTGTGCGGAGTACATCAGGGTAAATGTAAGCTGGGCGGAGTACATCAGGGTATATGTAAGCTGTGCGGAGTACATCAGGGTATATGTAAGCTGGGCGGAGTACATCAGGGTATATGTAAGCTGGGCAGAGTACATCAGGGCATATGTAAGCTGGGCGGAGTGCAACAGGTCATAATAGGATTATGTAATAATTGGGGTGAATGAATAATCCATGGATTGGTGTGGTACGTTTGGAACCAATCCTTGATACACAGGCCGGGTTTATTGGGTATTATACAAAATATCTGCGCTCCAGTGTTGCCTTATATTTGACTTCTTCCCTAGCCCTATAAGCCGCACAAGGCCCTACAGTTTCCTCATCTCCGCTGCATCTACAAGGTCCACCTGTGGGGTCCAGTAAATGATGATGTGGGGTATCTAGTGAAATTCTACTGGACCTAAAAAGGAGTCTGGGCCGTCATTTAGAATCATTTTGCATCATTGCATTCTGTGAGTCATAACGTGCTATTTTTCCGTTGACGGAGCTGTGTGAGGGCGCGTTTTTGGTGGAACGAGCTGTAATTTTTATTGGTTCCATTTCGGGGTACATGCGATTTTTTTTATCACTATTTATTCAATTTTTTGGGAGATGAGGAAACCAAAAAACAGCCATTCCAGCACGTGTCTTTTTTTTTTTTACAGTGTTCACCGTGCATAATAAACAACATGTTAACTTTATTCTGCGGGGCGATACGATTACAGCGACACCAAATTTATATTGTTTTTTTATACGTTTCACTACGTTTTTTAGTTGATATCGCTGCGGGAGGGCTTGTTTTATGCGTGACGAACTGTAGTTTCTATTGGTACCATTGGTACCATTGGTACCATTTTGCGTTACTTGCAACTTTTTGTTCACTTTTTATTACATTATTTTTAAGACAAGATGACCAAAAAATAAAATGCTGTCATTGTTTTTTATAAAAAAAATTTATGGTGTTCACCGTGCGGTAAAAATAATGTGATATTTTTATAGATCAGGCCGTTCCGAACGCGGCGATACCTATTATGTATAGTTTTTTTCATATTTTCATGTTTTTTTTAATAATAAAGGAGTTGATCAGGGAAACAGGGCAAGTGTTGTTTTATTATTTATTTATTATTTATTAACTTTTATTTATTTATTTTTCTTTCACATTTTTTTACATTTTTTACTTTTCCTTTTACACTGACCTGGGGACTTGAAGATCTGGTCTTCTGATCCCTGGTACGATACACTGCACTACTTATGTAGTGCAGTGCATCGTAACTGTCATTCTTCATTTGACAGTTAGCGTATTAGGTCCTGCCTCGGGCAGGACCTAATAGGCTACCGTACCTGGGCAACGAGGAAGCCTAGTAACGGCTTCCTGGTTGCCATAGCAACAATCGCCACCCGCGATCCACCGTCTGTCAACCACTTCAATGCGGCAGACGTCATTGACAGCCGCATTGAAGGGGTTAAATGGCTGCGATAGGCAGTAACAGCTATAGCAGCCATTGCAGCGGCATGTCAGCTGTGTATAACAGCTGACAGCCGCTGAAGATAAAGCGCGCACAGCTCCTGTGCTCGCTTTATCTGCAGGGCATAACTGTACGCCCGTCTGCGGGAAATCACTTTGATTTCAGACGTACAGTCACGCCCAATCGTGGGAAGGGGTTGACTCTGGTTGCCCTTGATAAAACACACTTCTTTATTTCTACAATGAGCTGGAAGTTCGGTCTCTATTAGCCTCAATCAGGAATTTGTACATAACTTCAAAACAATCCTTTATCCTTTAATGCTAAATGAATATCTTACAATTCAATGCCATTATAGTAAATCCCATTCCCTTTGACCTCTAATATACAACACTTCTATAAAGACCCAGAGCACCCATCCACAAATCGTGAGTCAGGAAAACAAGGCAAAGTATCTACTGATTTTTATTGTAGAACAGCGCCCCAGGCTATACTAATGATTATTATTATTTATTAAGAGCCAACATATTCCACAGCACTTTACAATAAGGGTATGTTCACACGGCCTATTTTCAGATATAATTCGGGCGTTTTACGCCTCGAATTCCGCCTGAAAAAACGCGCCTAATACGCCTACAAACATCTGCCCATTGCTTTCAATGGGTTTTACGATGTTCTATTCAGACGAGGTGTAATTTTACGCGTCGCTGTCAAAAGACGGCGCGTAAAAAGACACCCGCGTCAAAGAAGTGCATGTAACTTCTTGGGGCGTTTTTGGAGCCGTTTTTCATTGACTCCATTGAAAAACAGGTCCAATTACGTCCGTAAAAGACGCAGCGAAAAACGCGAGTACTTGCAAAAACGTCTGAAATTCAGGAGCTGTTTTCACCTGAAAAAAGCTCCGTCATTTCAGACGTAATTTGCTACTGCGTGTGAACATACCCTTAAGGACATAATAATCATGTAAAATGACAAAACAAATGAACAACCAATGAGCCAAAAGGTCCTTGCCCGTAACAACTAATAATCTAAATGGAATGTGAGGAGTTAGGGTATGTGCACACGATGAGAGGCTTTTTACGTCTGAAAAGACAGACTGTTTTCAGGAGAAAACAGCTGCCTCGTTTCAGACGTAAAAGCTCCTCCTCGTATTATGCGAGGCGTCTGTGACGCTCGTAAATCTTGAGCTGCTCGTCATTGACTTCAATGAAGAACGGCTCAAATTACGTTGCAAAGAAGTGCCCTGCACTTCTTTGCTGAGGCAGTCAATTTACGCGTCGTCGTTTGACAGCTGTCAAACGACGACACGTAAATTACAGGTCGTTTGCACAGTACGTCGGCAAACCCATTCAAATGAATGGGCAAATGTTTGCAGACGTATTGTAGCCCTATTTTCAGACGTAAAACGAGGCATAATACGCCTCGTTTACGTCTGAAAATAGGTCGTGTGAACCCAGCCTTACAGAATAGGTACATGGTGCTAATTTTGTTCTGGGGCCCCTTGTGTTGGCAAGGGAAATATAAGTAAGGCTGGGTTCACACGACCTATTTTCAGACGTAAACGAGGCGTATTATGCCTCGTTTTACGTCTGAAAATAAGGCTACAATACGTCGGCAAACATCTGCCCATTCATTTGAATGGGTTTGCCGACGTACTGTGCAGACAACCTGTCATTTACGCGTCGTCATTTGACAGCTGTCAAACAACGACGCGTAAAAATACATCCTCGGCAAAAGAAGTGCAGGACACTTCTTTCAGACGTAATTTGAGCCGTTCTTCATTGAACTCAATGAAGCACAGCTCAAAATTTACGGCTGTCAGAGAAGCCTCGCAAAATGCGAGGAGGAGCATTTACGTCTGAAACGAGGCAGCTGTTTTCTCCTGAAAACAGTCTGTCTTTTCAGACGTAAAAGCCTGCTACAGTGTGCACATACCCTAAAGCTGCATGAGTCATCCAGCAAGTATCTGAGCTCACACAGATATAAAGTGAAAAGTGATGCGACATAGGTAGCTAGTTGAGAACAGATTTTATGTTAGGAAACTCCTGTTCCCTTAACCCCTTCCCGACATTTGCCGTACATGTACGTCATGGAAAGCATTGACTTCCCGCATCTTGCCGTACATGTACGCCGAATGTTTGGGACCGGAAGCTGAGCCGGTGCCATGATCACCGGATCTCAGCTGTATCTTACAGCTGACATCCGGCTGTAACGGCGGGGACCGAAATTAGCTTCGATCCCCGCCATTAACCCCTTAAGTGCAGCGCTCAAACGCGATCGCTGCACTTAAGGTGTTTGCAGCTCATCGGAAACCCAGTAATGAAATTGCCGGGGTTCCGGTGGCTGCAATGGCAACCGGAGGCCTAATACTGGGCTCCCGGTCTGCCTAGCACCGAAGCCGGTCAAGATCCGCCCGGCGGCGGAGCCTGATCGGCTTCCGTAGCTGCCGGCAAAATGACGCCGGGTCAGGAGCTGATCCGGCGTCATAAGCGGTGGAAGTTAGCTTTACTGTACAGCTGACATCCACATGTAACGGCAGGAACCGGAGCTAGCTCCGATCCCTGCCATTAACCCCTTCGATGCAGCAATCGAAAGCGATTGCTGCATCGTAGCGGTTACTAGCAGATCGCCAGCCCTGACAGGCAATCAGGACTGGCGACTGCTGTTATGGCAACAGGAGACACAATGGTCTCCTGCTCTGCCATTACGGAAGCCGATTCAGGCCCCGCCGGGAGGCGAAGCCTAATCGGCTTGCTGTCAGTGAATGACTGACAGATCTAATACATTGCACTACATAGGTAGTGCAATGTATTAGAAAAAAAAATATCTGACCGTTGGACCTTCAAGTCCCCTAGTGGGACTTGAGAAAAAGTGTAAAATAAGTATAAAAAAGTGTAAAAAAAAGTGCAAAAAATAAAAGTTTGAAAACAGTAAAAGTTTCAAGTAATCAAATAAAACACAATCCCCCTTTTACTCTTATCAAGTCCTTTATTATTGAAAAATAATAATAAACTATATATATTTGGTATCGCCACAACCGTAACGACCGGAGGTATCAAAATATTATATTATTTATTGCACGCGGTGAACAGCGTAAAAAAAAACGTAAAAAACTTTACCAGAGTTTCTGTTTTTTGGTCACTTTGCCCTACAAATATTAGAATAAAAAGTGATCAAAAAGTCGCACGTATCCAAAAATGGTACCTATAAAAACTATAGCTCGTCCCACAAAAAACAAGCCCTCATACACCTCCGTCGACAAAAAAATTAAAAAGTTATGGTTCTCACAACTTGGCGACAGAAAAAATACATTATTTTTACAAAAGTAATTTTATTGTGCAAAAAGTTGTAAAATATGAAAAAGTGCTATAAATTAGGTATCGCCGGAATCGTACTGACCCGCAGAATAATGTGAACATGTAGTTTATAACGCATGGTGAACGCTGTATAAAAAAAAACCAAAAAAAGCTGTGCCAGAATTGCGTTTTTTTGTTTACCTGGCATCCCAAAAAATAGGATAAAAGGTGATCAAAAAGTTGCATGTACCCCATAATGGTACCAATAATAACTACAGCTCATCCCGCAACAAACCAGCCCTCATACCGCTACGTCTATGAAAAATAAAATTAGTTATGGCTCCAATAAGTCAGGAAATAAAAAAATATGCAGTTGTGCCCGAGGGGATTTCTTCTGATTGAAGAGGCGATTTATCAAGAACCTAAAATTAGGGAACCAGGAAAGGGAGGGCCCAAACATATCCGCTGGAAGCGACGGTGCCCGTGTTATACCAGGACAACACTTCCTAGCAAAATTCCCCAAACTACAAAGGCGCGGAGTGTGGACCACAGCGTAACACACATCTATGGATCATTTTATTGTTTTTTTTTACCCCATTATTATACCACCTGACTATGCCCCTTATATACTCCGCCCGGCTTACATATGCCCTACATTATAAACGGAAACACCAGTAAGACTCCAAACAAAACTACTACCAAGCAAAATCCACGCTCCAAAAGCCAAATGGCGTTTCCTCCCATCTGAACCCTACAGCGTCCCCAAACAGCAGTTTCCTCCCACATATATGGCACCGTCATACCCGGGAGAACCCTTTTAGCAATTTTTGGGGGGTGTGTCTCCAGTGGCACAAGCTGGGCACGACATATTTTCCCCTGAATGGCATATCTAGGGAAAAATATAAATTTTTAATTTGCACCATCCACAGCGCATTCATTTATGGAAAAGACCTGTGGGGTGAAAATGCTCACTACACCCCTTAATAAATGACTTGAGGGGTGCAGTTTCCAAATGGGGTCACTTCCCAGGGGTTTATTTTTATTATTTCACATCTGAGCCTCTGCAGTTGTGAACCAATACTTTGTAAATCGCCAAATTAGGCCTCAATTTTACATGGTACGCTTTCACTCCTGAGCCTGGTCGACTGTCCAGGCAAGAGATTAGGGCCACATGTAGGGGGTTTCTAAAACCAGGAAACCCAGCATAATAATTAGAGAGCTGTCTTGTTATGGTGGCACAAGCCGGGCACCACATATTGTCCACATATCTGTGGAAAAAATCCCATTTTCACTCTGCAACATCGAGTTCACACTAATTTCTACAAAACACCTGCAGGGTTAACATGCTCACTACACCCCTAGGTAAATGCATTGAGGGGTGTAGTTTCCAAAATTGGGTCACTTCTGGGGGGTTTCCACTGTTTTGGGCCCACAGGCGCCCAGAAACCAATCCAGCAACATCTGCACTCCAAATGGCGGTCCATCCCTTCTGAGCCCTGCCGTGTGCCCAAACAGCAGTTTATGACCACATATGGGGTATTGCCGTACTCGGTAGAAATTGCTTTACAAATGTTGGGTTCTTTTTTTTCCTTTATTTGTTGCGAAAATGAAAAAAATTTGCGCTAAAGCTACGTCTTATTGAAGAAAAAGGATTGTTTTTATTTTCACTGCCCAATTCTAATAAATTCTATGAAACATCTGTGGGGTCAAAATGCTCACTACGCCCCTAGATGAATTCCTCAAGAGGTGTAGTTTCCTAAATGGTGTCACTTTTTGGGCGTTTTCATTGTTTTTTCCCCTCAGGGGCTTTGCAAATGTGACATGGCCGCCGCAAACCATTCCTGCTCAATGTGATCTCCAAAAGCCAAATAGCGCTCTTTCCCTTCTAAGCCAAGCCGTGTCTCCAAACAGCCGTTTATTACCACATGTGGGGTATTGTTTTACTCGGAAGAAATTGCTTTACAAATTTTGTGGTGCTTTTTCTCCTTCAGTCCTTGTGGAAATGAGAAAAAATAAGCTAAACCTACATTTTCTTTGAAAAAATTTAGATTTTTATTTTCAGGGCCTACTTCCAATAATTTCTGCAAAAAAACTGTGGGGTCAAATCGCTCACTATACCCCTAGATAATTTCCTCAATGGGTGTAGTCTCCAAAATGGGGTCACTTGTGGGGGGTTTCCACTGTTTTGTCTCCTCAGGGACTTCGTAAATGGGACATGGCCTCCGCAAACCATTCCTGCTAAATGTGATCTCCAAAAGCCAAATGGCACTCCATCCCTTCGAAGCCCTGTCGTGTCTCCAAACAGCCGTTTATTACCACATGTGGGGTATCGTTTTACTCGGGAGAAATTGCTTTACAAATTTTACAGTGATTTTTCTCCTTCAGTGCTTGTGGAAATGAGAAAAAATTAGCTAAACCTACATTTTCTTTGAAAAAATTTAGATTGTCATTTTCAGGGCCTATTTCCAATAATTTATGCAAAAAACCTGTTGAGTCAAAACGCTCACTATACCCCTAGATAATTTCCTCAATGGGTGTAGTTTCCAAAATGGGGTCACTTGTGGGGGGTTTCCACTGTTTTGTCCCCTCAGGGGCTTTGTAAATGTGACATGGCCTCCGCAAACCATTCCTGCTAAACTTGAGCTCCAAAAGCCAAATAGCGCTCTTTCCCTTCTCAGCCCTGCCGTGTCTCCAAACAACCATTTATTACCACATGTGGGGTATTGTTTTACTCGGGAGAAATTGCTTTACAAATTTTACGGTGCTTTTTCTCCTTTAGTCCTTGTGGAAATGAGAAAAAAAATCGCTAAACCTACATTTTCTTTGAAGAAATGTTGATTTTAATTTTCACGGCCTACTTCCAATAATTTCTGTAAAAAACCTGTGCGGTCAAAATGCTCACTGTACCCCTAGATAATTTCCTTGAGGTGTGTAGTTTCCCAGATGGGGGTCACTTTTGGGGGATTTTGACTGTTTTGGCACCGCAAGAGCCCTTCAAACCTGACATGGTGCCTAAAATTTATTCTAACAAAAATAAGGCCCCAAAATCCACTAGGTGCTCCTTTGCTTCTGAGGCCGGTGCTTCAGTCCAGTAGCAGCCTAGGGCCACATGTGGGATATTTCCTAAAACTGCAGAATCTGGGCAACAAATTTCTCTGGTAAAACCTTCTGTGTTATAAAAAAAATTGTACTAAAAATTTATTTCTGCAAAAAAATATGAAATTTGTCAATTTCACCTCTACTTTGCTTTAATTCCTGTGACATGTGTAAAGGGTTAAGACATTTTCTAAATGCTGTTTTGAATACTTTGAGGGGTGACGTTTTTAAAATGGGGTGACTTTTTGGCGGTTTCTAATATATAAGGCCCTCAAAGCCACTTCACAACTGAACTGGCCCCTGTAAAAATGGCCTTTTGAAATTTTCTTGAAAATGTGAGAAATTGCTGCTAAAGTTTTAAGCCTTGTGGCGTCATAGAAAAATAAAAGGATGTTCAAAAAACGATGCCAATCTAAAGTAGACATATGGGGGATGTTAATTAGCAACAATTTTGTGTGGTATAACTGCCTGTCTTACAAGCAGATAAATTTAAATTGAGAAAAATGCTAATTTTTGCAATTTTTCGCTAAATTTTGGTGTTTTTCACAATTAAATACTGAACATATCGAGCAAATTTTGCCAGTAACTTAAAGTCCAATGTGTCACGAGAAAACAATCTCAGAATCGCTTGGATAGGTGAAAGCATTCCGGAGTTATTACCACATAAAATGACACATGTCAGATTTGAAAAATGAGGCTCGGCCAGGAAGGTCAAAAGTGGCTAAAGAGGGAAGGGGTTAAGGTCACCATGACTACTGTTGTAGCTTCTGTGTGGTTCTGTTTTACTTTGAGCCTATCTCATTTCTCTGTCTTTCTGCGAATTGGGTGTGGGGTTGTATTTATATCTAGCTTCCTCCACCTGGTCTTTGCTTGTGATTTTCCTAGTCTTCTGGTGTTGTGATCAAACTCTGACACTCCCCGTACTTCTGACTTCTGGACTTCTTGGAAACTGACCTCGGCTTGTCTGTAGTTAACTCCTTGTTTACTGATTTTGATTATCTGTTCCTGGCTGGTTCTGACCTCTGCTGTACCTGATTTCCACTTGCTCTGTTTTGGACTTTCTGTTTACCCTCTGGCTGGCTGGTTCCAGTTCAGGTTTGCCTGAATTGCACCTCTTATCCAAGACTGAACTCTGCTAAGACAACCTAGGTTCTATACAGCAAGGACCATCCCACCTTGCGGTCGGCTCCGGCGAAAACCTTAGAGTAGCCTTAGACTCTGTCGATCAGAGTTGTGACAGATTTGAGGTTGCGGTTTTATTTGCACGCTCTCTCCTGGCAGTCTCCAGCAGCCTTTGGGGAATCACTCAACTTGCAATTGCATAACATTTTAGTGGAGATATCTACAACCAGGCCAGGTTGTGTATGGGTCATGAACTATGGATGGCCTCCTTGAAGAAATTTGTTTTCATGGCATGCTTGAAACTGCAAAAGTTAGGAGTAAGTTTAATGGTCCGGGGCAGGTTATACCTCGAACATTCAAAATATTGAAACCACCTGCCTAACACTGTGTAGGTCCCCCTCATGCCACCCCATAAAGGCATGGACTCCACAAGACCACTGAAGGTGTTGGGTGATATCTGGCACCAAGACGTAAGCAGCAGATCTTTTAAAGTACTGTAAGTTGCAAGGTGGGGCTTACATGAATCTGACTTTTTTTTCCCAGTAAAGCCCACAGATTCTTGATCGAATTAAGATCTGGGGAATTCGGAGGATAAATCACCACCTTGAACACTATGTCATGTTCCTCAAACCATTCCTAAACAATTTTTGCAGTGTGACAGGGCACATTATACTGCTGAAATAGGCTACTGAATGCCAGGACCCAAGGTTTCCCAGTAGTATCTTGCCTAGAGCATTACATTGCCTCTGCCAGCTTGCCTTCTTTCCATCATGCATCCTGCTGCCATCTTTTTCCCAGGTAAGGGATGCATGTGCACCCGCCCGTGCACATGGTTTAGAAGAAAACTTGGCTTATCAGACAAAACCACCTTCTCCCAATGCTCCATGGTCCAGTTCTGAAGCTCACGTCCCCATTGTAGGGGCTTTCGGCAGTGGACAATGTTCAGCATAGGCACTTTGCATGGGCACTCTGACTGGTCTGTGGCTACACTGTCCCAAACACACTTTTATATCATAGGCAACATTAATCTTTTCAGCAATTTGTGCTACAGTACATCTTCTATAGGATTGGACCAAACAGGCTAGCTTTGTTACCTAACCAGATCTCTGCCTCACACTACAACCTGTTGCTGCTTATCTGTGTACCGAACTTGGATTGTTTCCTGACCAAGTCTCTGACTCCTGCTACAACCTGTTGCCACTTATCTGTGTACCGAACCTGGACTGTTACTTCACTACCCTTGCAATTATCACCCTCCTGCCAGATTGTTTCAGCCCCTGGATTATGATTCTGCTACAGATCTTGACACGCCGGTTCACCTGTTGTCTTTCCCTATATCGCTTTTGGTAGGTGCTGACCACCGCATACGAAGATCGCTGGTTCCTGCAGGTTACTGCCAGAGGCAGTGTGACACTGATAGGCGTAATACATTGCAATACCTCTGTAATGTAATGTATTGTAAAAGCGATCAGAGGATTTCATTTTCCAGTGACATAGTGGGAATAACAAAATAAGTTAAGGAAATCTAAGAAAAGGTTTAAAAGGAATCAAAATTGCTGTTTTTTGTTTATGCCGCCTCCCCAAAAACGGAATAAAAAGTTATTAAAAAGTTGTATGTACCTCAATATGATACCAATGAAAACGAAATACGAAAATGACCATATATGCACCCCAAAATGGTGCCATAAAAAAAAACAAGCCCAAATAAGACGTAAAATAAAAAAGCTATTGCTTTCATAATGCAAAGAGGGAAAAAATTTAAATTAGGCCGCGTTCTTAAGGGGTTAATGTTATGATGGTGTAAGTATCAGTGATATGCTAGAACCTTCTTTATGATAAACCTTTTTTCTTAACACAGTTTAGATCATTGATTACGTTAATTTACACATCCTTTTTTTCTTAACACAGTTTAGATCATTGATTACGTTAATTTACACATACTGGGTGTCATGTATAAAAACCATAATCTATGGAAAAAGTGCAGCAGTTGCCCGTATTTCACCATCACAGTCCTGGAAAAGTACAGCTGTGATGTGATTGGTTGCTATGGATGACTGCTTCATGTTTTCTCTGAACTACTTTTCAGAAAATAGGGAGATATAAGGCATAATTATGACATTGAATAGGTGAAGAGGGGCCTTGTAAAAGGGCATAGCCTTGCAATAAGGGGCGTGAATTTTGCCCAGAGGAAGAGCCTAAGAGGATGCCTGCTAGCATTACACCTACGACACACAGTGTCCCATTAAAATAGTACAATATGCTGTGCCACATGCATATAAAGTGACACACTGTACTTCCTGTAGAAAGTGCTACACACTGACTCCTGTAAAAAGTACCTCACACAGTGCCCCTTACAGAAAGTGGCACACACAGTGCACCCTGCCCCTATTACAGGATGGCCCTATTGTATGGGCATATATGTATCTGATAAACATGTGTAGGAATTATTTTAATCCATATGTGCAGCAGTGAATGGAGTGAGGACCATAGTGTAAAAATAAACAGCTCCATTGATGTTATGGTTTAGTGGAGCTCTGCAAGTGATGCGCCCCTACACTTATCTCGTGAACCTGCATCGCCTGTGGTGCATGGCATTACTGGATTTGACCAAATGGACGGCTGCCCCACACATGGGGTTTCCAAGCCAGTGGTTTGTAGCAAATAAAATGGGTAATAATGCCCATATAATTATACATAAATATATCTAAACAGTAGGTAAAAATGTGAACAGCTTCGCTGGTTCTATAATCAAATTATTTCTAATACGAGAATATTCCATTAAAGGACAAGGCTAATATACCATCATCTAGTGAGATCATATTTTGATGTGTATTTCTTCGCTACAATGGAACATCAGCCAATTTTTGAGACCTAAGATCAGCCGTCAGCCTGAAGACTCTTAATGAGTACTTGGCGAATAAGAGTTACATCAAGGGATATGAAGCGTCCGATGATGATATAACAGTGTATGAGGCACTGTCTGATGCTCCACATGCAGAGCTGTTCCACGCTCTCCGCTGGTACAATCACATCAGATCTAATTAAAATCAAAAGGCCTTTCTGCCAATGTGAAGCCAGTAGTCATCCATGGATGAAAAAAAACAACAATATCATATATAGGTGAGATTCATGTGTAGTCTGATATGTGTGTTTAAACATAAAACATATTAGTTGCACTGTGATACAGGTGGTAGTGTAATATGCAACAAAGTCCAACCCACCGCCAATGTGAAGCTTTATTTCAGATGAACCCCCTGGTGTTGAAAGCATTTCCCAATGTGCATGTCCACCTAATGAGAAGGACAGGAATGCTTAATTACTCTCTTCCACTGCCTGGATCATCATTCTGACTATAGGAATATTTATTCCATGTTCACTGCAGTCCAGTCAACAGAAATCACTTTCTTTCCTGCTTGGCAGCTTCCTAAAGTGAATGGGTGGAAGGTCCTTAACCCCTTAAGGACACAGCCTGTTTTGGCTTTCGGGACACAGTCAATTTTTTTCAAATCTGGTTTGACTCGGCTTGTTTACTACTCTTCTGCTCTGCGTTTGGCACCTCGTACTCTCCTGGTTTGACTCGGCTTGTTCACTTCTCTTGTTGCTCACGGTGTTACCGTGGGCAACTGCCCCTTTCTCCCCCTAGCTCTGTGTACCCTTGTCTGTTTGTCTGTCGTGCACTTATTGAGCGTAGGGACCGTCGCCCAGTTGTACCCCGTCGCCTAGGGCAGGTCGTTGCAAGTAGGCAGGGACTGAGTGGTGGGTAGATTAGGGCTCACTTGTCTGTCTCCCCACCCCCGTCATTACACTGACTCTCACAGACTCTGTTGATCAGCAGCTGCTCTGCTACAGCAGAGTGGCCCAGTGGGTCCACACACCTGCAAGTTGTTACACGACCCATCAGCTATCACTTCCACAAAGAAAAAAGTTCAATGTCTTTCACCACGTGGACTGAACTGGAACTATGTTATACATAGTTTCCTGTGATCCACTTCTCTAATATCTGAGACCTACATTGTAATGTAATGACCTGTCATCATTGAACCACTAGTGTTTCATTATATGTATACTGCTAATGATACTACTATATTGCATGTCATTGGCCATCACTAACTCTATCTTGTATTGTTTTAGGCACGCTGATCGCCACAAGGGCCCTACTGTGGCTCTATGTCCAAGATTTGGGTATCCTTTATTGGTATACTCTGTCTTACCATGTTCTCTTTTCTTCCTACCTTTGTTTCCTCCCTCTTTGCTCCCTCTGCCTTCTTACCGTTACCATGACGACCCACAAAGAACGATATATGGTACTGTACACCAGATGTCCTTTAAACTTTGCTGGCGCTATCACGCATGCGCAATCATCAACTTTATACCGTTACCATGACGACCCACACACAACGTTACACGCTACTACACACTAGATGTCGTTTAAACTTTTCCGGCACCATCACGCATGCGCAACTATCTTCCTCCACTAGGACGCACTCTCACAATGATGATATCTACGTCAGCGTCCTCTACCATATTGCGCATGCCACCTTGCGTACACCGAGTGGTAACGCTACTGACAATTGCACCGTCCCATTCCCTCACGTTACACAACTCAGCCCCTTCTCATTGGCCAACTCTTCTCGCCAGGTTTGGGACCGCCTCCATCTACCACATAATTAAACTGAGTGTGATAGATACACATGTTAAGCGCCCTATCACTGGTAACATTACCGTTCTCTAGCGCTACATCATCCAGCAGTTCAACTCAATAGTCAACGGCAATAGGTGAGTTCCAACATAGCACAGAGTAAAACTACTTCTCTGTTCTATGTTCCTACTATCTCCTCATTGCTCTATAACACTATCTCTTCACTCACTATCTGTTAGGTTCCTTCTCAGTCATATTGTCTCTTGCAATGTTCCGTCATGCCATTTTTTTTAGATTGTTTTTTTAGATTGCTTTATATGCTACTTAGATCAGGTTCCCTGTGCATTTGCGTCCTTATTTACCGTACTTTATAAGATATACCTCATGTTCAAGTGGATACTTGAGCCCGTCTTTCCTTTTTTGCAATTTATTCCTAGTCTTCTTTGGACCCACATGACCCTATTTTTTGCACTGCGCATCATAGTTGGAAATGCAGCACATGCTGTTGTGCTACACATACCTCGGACCATGTTTGGGCCCACTTGTATATACAGGGAAGGAAATAAGTATTTGATACCTTGCTGATTTTGTAAGTTTGCCCACTGTCAAAGACATGAACAGTCTAGAATTTTTAGGCTAGGTTAATTTTACCAGTGAGAGATAGATTATATATAAAAAAAAAAAAAAAGAAAATCACATAGTCCAAATTATATATATTTATTTGCATTGTGCACAGAGAAATAAGTATTTGATCCCCTACCAACCATTAAGAGTTCAGCCTACTTTATTACCACCTTAGTAATGGCAGTTGTCTGAGTGTTGACGTCCACTACTAAGGCGGGGCTTAGTGTTAGCCAGTAAAAAGGCCGACACTAACCACCCATTATTACATTGGGACCCACCACCACCAGGGGTGCTGGGAAGAGCCGGGTGCAATCCAGTACCCGACCATCTGTAGTGATGAATAGGCAATGGGGCGGCCGCAGGCTGGTGTTATCAGGCTGGGAATGGACAGAAACCTTGGCCCTTCCCATTCTGGTAATGCTAGGCTGCTGCTGTTTTGTTGTATCTGGCTGGTTATGAAATATTAGGGGGAACCCACGTAGTTTTTTTAAAAAATGACGTCGGGTCCCCCCATTTTTCATAACCAGCCAGATACAACATAGCAGCAGCATTACCAGGGTGGGAAAACAAAAA
The DNA here is from genome assembly GCF_050947455.1 of Rhinoderma darwinii. Classification (NCBI taxonomy): domain Eukaryota; kingdom Metazoa; phylum Chordata; class Amphibia; order Anura; family Rhinodermatidae; genus Rhinoderma; species Rhinoderma darwinii. The sequence goes on along the minus strand of NC_134696.1, from coordinate 77,744,462 downwards.
AACGTGGTCCTTTTGTTTGTTTTTTCCCCTCCCAGCCTTATAATGCCAGCCTGCAGTCACTCCAGTACCCGACCATCACTACCCGGCTCTTCCGGACACCCCTGGTCGCGGTGGGTAACTGGGTAATAATGGGGGGTTACTGTTAGCCTTTTTACTGGCAAACGCTAAGCCCTGCCTTACTATGGACGCCGTCAAGCAGACAGCGGCCATTACAAAGGCGGTAATATAATAAAAAAATAACAAAGACATAAGAATTTTTTTTTTATTGAAATAAAAACTCCCCCACACAACCCACTTTCACCATTTTATTTAAGAAAAACAACAAAAAAACGTACGTCTAAATGGTCCAGCCGAACATAGCAAAAAAATAAAAGTTAGCAGTATTAAAAATATAAAACCTATACTTTTTTCTCCTCTGCACCACAATAGAAACTAGAGGTCAAGGAAAAATAATTTCCCTTCATGTAACTCTGCTTGCTGTCAACTAAAAAGTCATCCGCCAGATTCAGGCAGACTGCGGAAGAAATTTGGAAGGTGACAGGAGAGGGATGAGAGAGTCATGAAGGCATAAGAGAGTAAAAGTGCCCCATCAGTAACTGTGCCCCCTTTGTGGCCCCACAGTAATAATACCTCCTTTGTGCCCTCCTGTAGAGAGCACCACACAGTCCTGCCCCTTGTATATTGTGCCACACAGCTCCCGCTCCCCTTGTATATAGTTCCACACAGCCCCCCTCCCCTTGTATATAGTGCCACACAGCTCCCCCTCCCCTTGTATATAGTGTCATACAGATTGACGCTCCCCTTGTATATAGTGACAGCTCCCCTTCCTCTTGTATATATTGTCACACAGCTCCCTCCCCCTGTATAGAGTGCCACACAGTGCTCCCCTTTGTATGTAGTGCTACACAGTGCCCCCTTGTATATAGTAATACACAGCCCCCTCCCCTTGTATATAGTGCCACACAGCTTCCCCCTCCCCATGTATATAATGCTACAGAGCAACCAACCTTGTATATAGTGCCACATAACTCCCCCTCCCCGTGTATATATTGTCACACAGCTCCCCCACCCCTTGTATATAGTGCTACGCAGCGCTCCCCTTGTATATAGTGACACACAGACCCCCCTTCCCTTGTATATAGTGTCACACAGCTCCCTCCCCTTGCCTTGCCTTGCCCCATTTCCCCGACGGACGAAGCGCTGCATAGACTCCGGGCGGGACGCATACGCAGACTGGCGTGATGCAGTGACATCATCACGCCGGCCCTAGCAACACCACCGTGCATGAGTGGGCCCGTTCTGCGCGGCCCGTAAATGTTATATACCGGGCGGTGCGGGCCTCCTTATGCCTCAGGCATGGGAGCCCAGAGAGGACTGTGCCCAGAGGGGGCCCTGTGCCGATCTATGCGCACAGTGTTTATGACAGCTGAGTGGGTCCCCACCCCCTCTGGGCCACTGTACAGCCGAACCGGCTGCACCGGCGATATGTCCGCCCCTGGTCTACTCCCCTTGCTTGGGGGTTAGCAGAGTGGCAACTGCAGAGGATGTTCGACCCGGTTCCTCGAACACCGGACGAAAACTCTCTAGAAACAATGATAGATCTGAGAATTCCGGGCCCTCATGTTCCAAGATGGGGTTCGCCCATGCCAGGTCCTTGCCAGCGAGGAGGGAAATAATGAATGCTACTTTGGCCTCATCAAAGTGGAAGAGATGAGCACGTAGTCTAAAGTGGATAGTACATTGATTTATGAAGCCTCTACAGGCCCTAGGATCCCCATCATAGCGATGCGGTAGAGGCAGCGAAATTGTAGATCTGGGGCAGGCAGGAGGGGTAACAGGTAATGGAACAGCAGCATCCAGAGGGGGTGCAGGAGGATGATCCAAACGGGTGATGATTGAAATTACTGTCTATACGATCTGATCCTGGCGTGCACGTAGGTCATGCATGTCTGTTTGCATCACATGAAACACCGTCTTAGGTTGGCCAGTGGGTTCCATGGCCTGAGCGTGCTGTCACGATCCTGGGGAATGTGGACTTACTAGTTTACCCCGCGGTAGCGGAGTGGTAGCTGGCCAAACAACAGTCTACACAAAGTCTTTGCAAAGTCTTTAGCAAAAGAGTACCTGCAAGATTCCAGACAGACATGAGGTGCAGCAGAGGCTTTAGCACGAGTGGAGCTAGAAGTGGCAGATGATCCCAGACGTGGCACATGATGCCAGACATGGCAGATGAGACACTTGTCTCCAACTAAAGGCTTAGTCTCAGAAACAAACACAGCAACAGGATACAGGAAGTAGAATACGGGAACACTGACCATTTGCAATACGAACATTGGTAGACAACAACAACGCTCAGGAAAGGAGTGGAAGGGCAGAGCCCTTTTTATAGTCCATGGTGATCTGGGGATTGGTCAGGGAATATTTCACATGTGCGTGTGCTGACCCTTTAAGGCCAGGAACAAGCGCGCGCGCACACCCTAGGTTTCGGAGTGGAGCAGGATGGCCACGTATGCTGGCGTATCCGAGGAGGGAGATGCTGGCAGGATGCCAGAGGTTTGCGGTCGTGGCCATTGTGACGTGAGGAACAGCGGATGTCTGCGACCGCAGCTGTTACAGTATGATTTATGTTGTGATTCTTAACTTCATCATAACCCGAACACACAGAACAAATAAAAGTTTAATAAAGTTATTAATAAATAAATAAGTGAAAAAAAAATGGAAAATCAACTTTTTCCCCTTACAAAATGCTTTATTATGAAAAAAAGTACAAAAGTTACACATGTTTAGTATCACCGCGTCTGTAACGACCCCAACTATAAAGCTATTATGTTATTTAACCCGCTTGGCGAACGCTGTAAAAAATAAAATAAAAAACAATGCCAGAATTGCTATTTTCTGTTCATCCTACCTTAAAAATTTTTTTATAAAAAGTGATCAAAAAGTCGTATGTACTCCAAAATGGTACCGATAGAAACTACAAGTTGTCCCACACAAAAAAAGCCCTCATACAGCTGCATCGGCGCCAAAAAAAGTTATGGCTCTTCAAATATGGAGAAACAAAAACATAATTTTGAAAAAAAAGGGTTTTTACTGTGTAAAAGTAGTAAAACATAAGAAAATTATATAAATGTGGTATTGTCGTAATCATAATGACCCGCTGAATAAAGTTATTATGTTATTTATACCACACGGTAAACAGCGTAAATTAAGGACGCAAAAAAAGAGTGGCAAAATTGCTGGGTTTTTTTCTATTACGCCAAACAAAAAGTTAACAAAAGTTAATCAATAAGTTATATGTACCCCAAAATGGTGCAACTAAAAAATACAACTTGTCCCACAAAAAAATAAGATCTTATACAGCTATGTCGACGCATAAATAAAAAAGTTATAGCTCTTGTAATGTGACGATGCAAAAAGGTAAAAAATGTGCTCACTCATTGAGTATTTTCATTGTTTTTTCGCAGTGTAAAAATACTACAATGTAAGCCTGTGGAAAGAACATTCTGCAATGCCGACAGCTTTCTCTAGTTCTTGTGTTGCAGAATATTTTTCACATAGGCATTCAGTGCATTTAGAAAGTCTTCAGATTCTTTCACTTTTTTCCCATTTTGTTATGTTGAGGCCTTGTGCTAAAATTTAAAAAAAAAATCACGTTTTTGCCCATCATTCTTCATTCAGTACCTCATAATGACAAAGTTAAAACAGAATTTTAGAAATGTTTGCAAATCTATATAAAATGAAAAACTCACATTTTGCATGGACATAAGTATTTAGAACCCTTTGCTATGACACTTGATATTTAGCACTGGGGGCCTCCCATTTCTAGGGATCATCTTTGAAATGTTTCTACACCGAGATTGGAGTCCACCTGTGGTAAATTAATTTGATTGGACATCATTTGGAAAGACATATCCCTGTCTACATAAGGTCTCACAGCTGACAATGCATATCAGAGCAAAAACCAAGCCATGAGAAGAAAATAACTGCCTCAGAGCTCAGAGATGTATTTGTGTGATGGCCCAGATCTGGAGAAGGCTACAAAAAAAATTTGGCTGCACCGAAAGTTTCCAAGAGAACAATGGCCCCCATAATTCTTAAATGGAAGAAGTTTGGAACAACCAGGACACTTCCTAGAGCTGTTCCTCCACTAAACTAAGTATTTAGTGCTAGAAGGGCCTTGATAAGAGAGGTGACCAAGAACACAATGGTCACTCTGGCTGAGCTCCAAAGATCCAGTGTGCAGATGGGAGAAACTTCTAGAAGGTCAACTATCACTGCAGCACTCCACCAATCTGGGCTTTTTGTCAGAGTGGCCAGAAAGAAGACTCTCCTCAGTAAAAGACACATGAAATTCCACATGGAGTTTGCAAAAAAACACTTGAAGGACTCTAAGACTGTGAGAAACAAGATTCTGTGGTCTAATAAAAACAAAATTGACCTTTTTGGCCTCAATTCTAAGCGTCATGTCTGGAGGAAACCAGGCACTTCTCATCATATGCCCAATACCATCCCTACAGTGAAGCATGGTGGTGGCAGCACCATGCTGTGGGGGTCATTTAAACCAGCTGGGACAGGGAGACTGGTCAAGGTTGAGGGAAAGATGAATGGTGAAAAGTACAGAGATATTCTTAAAGAAAACCTGATCTAAAGTGCTCTGGACCTCAGACTGGGCCAAAGATTTACCTTCCAACAAGACAATAACTTTAACCAGATGGCCAAAGACAACACAGGAGTGGCTTAGAGACAACCAGTGTTGTTGCTATTGTCTTAAAAGATCAGGGGAGAAGCCCCAAGACATATGACCTCCTTGATAGATAGATAGATAGATAGATAGATAGATAGATAGATAGATAGATAGATAGATAGATAGATAGATAGATAGATAGATAGATAGATAGATAGATAGATAGATAGATAGATAGATAGATAGACGTAGAGAGTTCCGCAGGAAGAATGGTCTCTGCTTCTACTGTGGGGATGACAAGCATCAAGTGAACAACTGTCCTAAGCGTAAGAATGCAGCCGGAGAACTTCCACGCCTAAGTGATCATCGGGGAGGTCACTTGGGCGCACAGGTATTTCCCGTAAATATGAAACGTAAAAAAATCTTGCTTCCCTTTCAGGTCTCTTTTGGTGGTAGGTCTGCTACCGGCAGTGCCTTCGTGGATTCAGGGTCTTCTGCTAATATCATGTCTGTGGAATTTGCTATGTCTCTAGCTATGCCTTTAATTGATTTGCCTAAACCTGTCCCGGTAGTGGGTATCAACTCCACTCCTCTTGCTAATGGTTATTTTACACAGCATACCCCTGTTTTTGAACTCCTTGTTGGCTTCATGCATTTGGAGCAGTGCTCTGTACTGTTAATGCAGGGATTATCGTCCGATTTGGTTTTAGGCCTTCCCTGGTTGCAGTTGCATAATCCCACGTTTGACTGGAATTCTGGGGACCTTACCAAGTGGGGTAATGAATGCTTGACGTCATGTTTTTCTGTTAATTCTATTTCTCCCCCTGAGGTGGTGAACACGCTACCTGAGTTTGTTCAGGACTTCGCCGATGTTTTCTCTAAGGAGGCCTCCGAAGTGTTACCTCCTCATAGAGAATATGATTGCGCAATCAATTTGGTACCAGGAGCTAAGCTCCCTAAGGGTAGGATATTTAATCTCTCGTGTCCCGAACGTGAAGCCATGAGAGACTATATCCAGGAATGCCTGGCCAAGGGTTACATTCGCCCCTCTACTTCTCCGGTAGGTGCTGGCTTCTTCGTAGGGAAGAAGGATGGTGGTCTTAGGCCATGCATTGACTACCGAAGCTTGAATAAGGTCACTGTAAGGAACCAGTATCCCCTTCCTCTAATTCCTGATCTCTTTAATCAGGTTCAGGGGGCCCAATGGTACTCTAAGTTTGATCTACGGGGGCGTATAACCTTATCCGCATCAAAGAGGGGGATGAGTGGAAGACTGCGTTTAACACGCCTGAAGGTCATTTCGAATACCTCGTCATGCCTTTTGGGTTGTGTAATGCTCCCGCGGTCTTCCAGAATTTCATAAATGAGATCTTAAGAGACTACCTGGGGTTATTTCTTGTAGTGTACCTTGATGACATACTTGTGTTTTCCAAGGACTGGTCCTCCCACATTGAGCATGTCAGGAAGGTGCTCCAGGTCCTTCGAGAAAACAAACTGTTTGCAAAGACCGAAAAATGTGTGTTTGGGGTGCAGGAGATACCATTTTTGGGCCAAATCCTCACTCCTAATGAATTCCGCATGGACCCCGCCAAGGTCCAGGCTGTGGCGGAATGGGTCCAACCTGCCTCCCTGAAGGCGTTACAGTGCTTCCTGGGGTTCGCTAATTATTACAGGAGGTTTATTGCTAACTTCTCGGTCATCACTAAGCCTCTTACGGATCTCACTCGCAAAGGTGCTGATCTCCTCCACTGGCCTCCTGAGGCTGTCCAGGCTTTTGAGGTCCTTAAGAAGTGCTTTATCTCGGCCCCGGTGCTGGTTCAGCCCAACCAAATGGAGCCATTTATCGTGGAGGTTGACGCGTCCGATGTGGGAGTGGAGGCTGTCTTGACCCAGGGTACCAGGTCCCTCACCCATCTCCGTCCCTGTGCCTACTTCTCCAGGAAGTTTTCACCCACTGAGAGTAACTATGATATTGGCAACAGCAAACTCTTAGCCATTAAATGGGCATTTGAAGAGTGGCGCCACTTCCTGGAGGGGGCTAGGCACCAGGTAACGGTCCTTACCGACCACAAGAATCTGGTTTTCCTAGAATCTGCCCGGAGGCTAAACCCGAGACAAGCTCGTTTGGCGTTTATTTTTTACCAGATTCAACTTTGTGGTTACCTATAGGACTGGGTCTAAAAATGTTAAGGCTGATGCACTGTCACGTAGCTTCATGGCCAGCCCTCCTTCGGAGGAAGATCCTGCTTGTATTTTGCCTCCAGGTATAATCATTTCCGCTATTGATTCTGATTTAGTCTCTGAAATTGCGGCTGATCAAGGTTCAGCTCCCGGGAGCTTTCCTGAGAACAAGCTGTTTGTTCCCCTGCAATTCCGGCTAAGGGTACTTAGGGAAAATCATGACTCTGCACTATCTGGCCATCCAGGCATCCTGGGTACCAAGCACCTCATTGCCAGAAACTATTGGTGGCCTGGGTTGCCTAAAGACGTTAAGGCCTACGTCGCCGCTTGTGAAATTTGTGCTAGGTCCAAGACTCCCAGGTCCCGACCAGCGGGCTTACTATGTTCTTTGCCCATTCACCAGAGACCTTGGACCCATATCTCCATGAATTTTATCACCGATTTGCCTCCATCTCAAGGCAAGTCGGTGGTGTGGGTTGTAGTAGACCGCTTCAGTAAGATGTGCCACTTTGTGCCCCTCAAAAAACTACCCAATGCTAAGACGTTAGCTACCTTGTTTGTCAAACACATCCTGCGTCTCCATGGGGTCCCTGTCAATATTGTTTCTGATAGAGGGGTACAATTTGTTTCATTGTTTTGGAGAGCCTTCTGTAAAAAGTTGGAGATTGATCTGTCCTTCTCCTCTGCCTTCCATCCTGAAACTAATGGCCAAACTGAGAGGACTAATCAGTCTCTAGAACAATATTTAAGGTGTTTTATCTCTGACTGTCAATATGATTGGGTCTCATTCATTCCCCTCGCCGAATTTTCCCTTAATAACTGGGTCAGTAACTCGTCAGGGGTCTCCCCCTTTTTCTGTAATTTTGGGTTTAATCGACGATTCTCTTCCGTTTCACCTGGTAGTTCCAACAATCCCGAGGTAGAGGTCGTTCATCGAGAACTGTGCACAGTCTGGGCTCAGGTTCAGAAGAACCTAGAGGCGTCCCAGAGCATACAAAAAACTCAGGCAGATAGAAAACGTTCTGCTAACCCCTTGTTTATAGTCGGGGATCTGGTGTGGCTATCGTCTAAAAATGTGCGCCTTAAGGTCCCGTCCAAGAAGTTTTCTCCCCGGTTTATAGGGCCGTACAAGGTCATTGAAGTCCTCAATCCTGTCTCCTTCCGACTGGAGTTACCCCCATCTTTTCGAGTACACGACGTGTTCCATGCCTCCCTCCTTAAACGCTGCTCCTCGTCCTTGGCTCCCTCGAGGAAACCTCCGGTCCCTGTTCTCACCCCTGAGGGGGCAGAATTCGAGGTGGCCAAGATTGTGGACAGCAGGATGGTCCAAGGCTCCCTCCAGTACCTGGTCCATTGGAGAGGATACGGGCCTGAGGAGAGGACTTGGGTACCCGCTCAGGATGTTCACGCTGGGATATTGGTCAGGAGGTTTCACCTTCATTTCCTAAGTAAACCAGGTCCACTTAGAAAGGGTCCGGTGGCCCCTCATAAAAGGGGGGGTACTGTAAAGGATCTGCCAGGCACAGCTTCGGGGTTAACGCCCATAGATAATCAGTCTGCACCTGCTTCTATGTCTGTGAGACTGACTCCATCTTCCACCACTCAGGGTGGCAGGCTTAGGAGTGGGAGAACCTATCACAGCCTGGCCAGACGGAGCTAGCTCCCGCCCTCTATCTATTTATACCTGCCATTCCTGTTCCTCCTTTGCTTGTGATTCTTCTCGTTTTGTTTCCTGGCCCTGCTGCAGCTTCTTGTACCATTGTCCTTGCTTCATATTGACCCCGGCTTGCTGACTACTCTCCTGCTCTGCGTTTGGTACCTCGTACACTCCTGGTTTGACTCGGCTTGTTTACTACTCTTCTGCTCAGCGTTTGGCACCTCGTACTCTCCTGGTTTGACTCGGCTTGTTCACTTCTCTTGTTGCTCACGGTGTTACCGTGGGCAACTGCCCCTTTCTCCCCCTAGCTCTGTGTACCCTTGTCTGTTTGTCTGTCGTGCACTTATTGAGCGTAGGGACCGTCGCCCAGTTGTACCCCGTCGCCTAGGGCGGGTCGTTGCAAGTAGGCAGGGACTGAGTGGTGGGTAGATTAGGGCTCACTTGTCTGTCTCCCCACCCCCGTCATTACACTGACTCTCACAGACTCTGTTGATCAGCAGCTGCTCTGCTACAGCAGAGTGGCCCAGTGGGTCCACACACCTGCAAGTTGTTACACCACCCATCAGCTATCACTTCCACAAAGAAAAAAGTTCAATGTCTTTCACCACGTGGACTGAACTGGAACTATGTTATACATAGTTTCCTGTGATCCACTTCTCTAATATCTGAGACCTACATTGTAATGTAATGACCTGTCATCATTGAACCACTAGTGTTTCATTATATGTATACTGCTAATGATACTACTATATTGCATGTCATTGGCCATCACTAACTCTATCTTGTATTGTTTTAGGCACGCTGATCGCCACAAGGGCCCTACTGTGGCTCTATGTCCAAGATTTGGATATCCTTTATTGGTATACTCTGTCTTACCATGTTCTCTTTTCTTCCTACCTTTGTTTCCTCCCTCTTTGCTCCCTCTGCCTTCTTACCATTACCATGACGACCCACAAAGAACGATATATGGTACTGTACACCAGATGTCCTTTAAACTTTGCTGGCGCTATCACGCATGCGCAATCATCAACTTTATACCGTTACCATGACGACCCACACACAACGTTACACGCTACTACACACTAGATGTCGTTTAAACTTTTCCGGCACCATCACGCATGCGCAACTATCTTCCTCCACTAGGACGCACTCTCACAATGATGATATCTACGTCAGCGTCCTCTACCATATTGCGCATGCCACCTTGCGTACACCGAGTGGTAACGCTACTGACAATTGCACCGTCCCATTCCCTCACGTTACACAACTCAGCCCCTTCTCATTGGCCAACTCTTCTCGCCAGGTTTGGGACCGCCTCCATCTACCACATAATTAAACTGAGTGTGATAGATACACATGTTAAGCGCCCTATCACTGGTAACATTACCGTTCTCTAGCGCTACATCATCCAGCAGTTCAACTCAATAGTCAACGGCAATAGGTGAGTTCCAACATAGCACAGAGTAAAACTACTTCTCTGTTCTATGTTCCTACTATCTCCTCATTGCTCTATAACACTATCTCTTCACTCACTATCTGTTAGGTTCCTTCTCAGTCATATTGTCTCTTGCAATGTTCCGTCATGCCATTTTTTTTAGATTGTTTTTTTAGATTGCTTTATATGCTACTTAGATCAGGTTCCCTGTGCATTTGCGTCCTTATTTACCGTACTTTATAAGATATACCTCATGTTCAAGTGGATACTTGAGCCCGTCTTTCCTTTTTTGCAATTTATTCCTAGTCTTCTTTGGACCCACATGACCCTATTTTTTGCACTGCGCATTATAGTTGGAAATGCAGCACATGCTGTTGTGCTACACATACCTCGGACCATGTTTGGGCCCACTTGTATATATAGGGAAGGAAATAAGTATTTGATACCTTGCTGATTTTGTAAGTTTGCCCACTGTCAAAGACATGAACAGTCTAGAATTTTTAGGCTAGGTTAATTTTACCAGTGAGAGATAGATTATATATAAAAAAAAAAAAAAAGAAAATCACATAGTCCAAATTATATATATTTATTTGCATTGTGCACAGAGAAATAAGTATTTGATCCCCTACCAACCATTAAGAGTTCAGCCTACTCCAGACCAGTTACACGCTCCAAATCAACTTAGTGCCTGCATTAAAGACAGCTGTCTTAAATGGTCACCTGTATAAAAGACTCCTGTCCACAGACTCAATTAATCAGTCTGACTCTAACCTCTACAACATCGGCAAGACCAAAGAGCTTTCTAAGGATGTCAGGGACAAGATCATAGACCTGCACAAGGCTGGAATGGGCTACAAAACCATAAGTAAGACGCTGGGTGAGAAGGAGACAACTGTTGGTGCAATAGTAAGAAAATGGAAGACATACAAAATGACTGTCAATCGACAATCGACTGAAGTTTGCAAATGAACATCTGGATGATTCTGAGAGTGATTGGGAGAAGGTGCTGTGGTCAGATGAGACTAAAATTGAGCTCTTTGGCATTAACTCAACTCGCCGTGTTTGGAGTAAGAGAAATGCTGCCTATGACCCAAAGAACACCGTCCCCACTGTCAAGCATGGAGGTGGAAACATTATGTTTTGGGGGTGTTTCTCTGCTAAGGGCACACGACTACTTCACCGCATCAATGGGAGAATGGATGGAGCCATGTACCGTCAAATCCTGAGTGACAACCTCCTTCCCTCCACCAGGACATTAAAAATGGCTCGTGGCTGGGTCTTCCAGCACGACAATGACCCGAAACATACAGCCAAGGCAACAAAGGAGTGGCTCAAAAAGAAGCACATTAAGGTCATGGAGTGGCCTAGCCAGTCTCCAGACGTTAATCCCATCGAAAACTTATGGAGGGAGCTGAAGATCCGAGTTGCTAAGCGACAGCCTCGAAATCTTAATGATTTACAGATGATCTGCAAAGAGGAATGGGCCAAAATTCCATCTAACATGTGTGCAAACCTCATCATCAACTGCTGTGCTTGCCAACAAGGGTTTTGCCACCAAGTATTAAGTCTTGTTTGCCAAAGGGATCAAATACTTATTTCTCTGTGCACAATGCAAATAAATATATATAATTTTGACAATGTGATTTTCAGTTTTTTTTTTTATATAATCTATCTCTCACTGGTAAAATTAACCTAGCCTAAAAATTCTAGACTGTTCATGTCTTTGACAGTGGGCAAACTTACAAAATCAGCAAGGGATCAAATACTTATTTCCTTCACTGTATGATTAAAGTATATATATCTATATATGTTGTCTCTTTGACATATTGATTTTGTTCTCTAAAGTATTGTCACTTTTATACGTTTTTATAGATTTGTATATACACCGTGTTCCAAATTATTATGCACATTGGATTTAAGTCATAAACATTTAATTATTAGTTTTTCAATTAAACTCATGGATGGTATTGTGTCTTAGGGCTCTTTGGATCATTGTAATCAATCTCAGACACCTGTGATAATTAGTTTTCCAGGTGTGCCCAATCAAAGCAAAACTACTTAAGAAGGACGTTCCACATTATTAAGCAGGCCACAGGTTTCAAGTAATATGGGAAAGAAAAAGGATCTCTCTGCTGCCGAAAAGCGTGAAATAGTGCAATACCTTGGACAAGGTATGAAAACATTGGATATTTCAAGAAAACGTAAGCGTGATCATCGTACTGTGAAAAGATTTGTGGCTGATTCAGAGCACAGACGGGTTCGTTCAGATAAAGGCATAATGAGGAAGGTTTCTGCCAGACAAATTAATAGAATTAGGAGAGCAGCTGCTAAAATGCCATTGCAAAGCAGCAAACAGGTATTTGCAGCCGCTGGTGCCTCTGGAGTCCCGCGAACCTTAAGGTGTAGGATCCTCCAGAGGTATGCAAGTGTGCATAAAGCTATTATTCGGCCACCCCTAAACAATGCTCACAAGCAGAAACGGTTGCAGTGGGCTCAATAATACATGAAGACTAATTTTCAAACCGTGTTGTTTACTGATGAGTGCCGTGCAACCCTGGATGGTCCAGATGGATGGAGTAGTGGATGGTTGGTGAATGGCCACCATGTCCCAACAAAGCTGTGACGTCAGCAAGGAGGTGGCGGAGTCATGTTTTGGGCTGGAATCATGGGGAGAGAGCTGGTAGGCCCTTTTAGGGTGCTTGACAATGTGAAAATGACCTCTGCAAAGTACGTAGAGTTTATGACTGACCACTTTCTTCCGTGGTGCAAAAAGAAGAACTGTGCCTTCCGTAGCAAAATTATCTTCATGCATGACAATGCACCATCTCATGCTGCAAAGAATACCTCTGTGTCATTGGCTGCTATGGGTATAAAAGGAGAGAAACTCATGGTGTGGCCCCCATGTTCCCCTGACCTCAACCCTATTGAGAACCTTTGGAGCATCCTCAAGCAAAATATCTATGAGGGTGGGAGGCAGTTCACATCAAAACAGAAGCTCTGGAAGGCTATTCTGACATCCTGCAAAGATATTCAAGCAGAAACTGTCCAAATACTTGAATTGTGAAGGTGATATCAAAGAAGGGGTCCTATGTTAACATGTAACTTGGCCTGCTAAGTTTTTTTTAATTGAAAGAGCTTTTGATTTCTGTAAATATGACTCCCTAATGCTGCAAATTCAACAGATTACCATTTTAGTTCTCTTTACAACCTTTAAACTGTTTTGATCCCTGTTGTGCATAATAATTTGAAACAGTGCATTTTGAGTTTTTTACTTCTAAAAAAAAAATCTGTTATCATTAGGAGATTTGTTCAATAATAATTTGCATTATACTCCAACGGTTGATGGCTTGAAGATTATACTGACTGTCATTTGCATCGACTATTTAGGAAAATCAGCGAAAAATAACATTTGCATAATAATTTGGAACGCGGTGTACATGTAGATCTGTCATAGTTCTCAAAATGTTATTGTAATTTTCACCATATTTTCCTGCATGTTCTTGCAGAGTTTGATAAAGGCCAAAATATGGCTAAAAGGTTACACAAATTAATTTTGCTTTACTCTGAATAAAAGAATACTGCAAATCAAAACTATGGAGTGCTCTAGTTTATCTTTCCAATTATCACCTACCCACAGGATAGGTGATAATTATCTAATTTCTGGGGGCCCCACTGAACCTGCGAGAATGGATATCCCGATATCCCCTGTTGCTCCTCTATTCTTGACCGCAGTGAGGCGGAGATTGAATAGAATGGCGGTCGAGCATGCGCTGCCACTCCATTCAAGCTCCTCCTCACCTATCCTGTGTATAGTTAATAATTCTGGGACAACCCCTTTAATGAATCTGCTACTAACATATTTATGTCAGATACCACAGGACACCATCCAAGTTCTTGTGGAGTCCATGCCTCGAATGTTCAGAGCTGTCTTGCCGGCAAAAGGGGGACTTACACAATTTGAGGCAGGTAGTTTTAATGTAATGGCTGAGCGGTTTAAGTATAATGAACTATACTCATACATTTAAAAAAAGAGTGTATTGCGTATTGCCAACTTTCAACATTATTTAATGGAAATATCGATAAAATAAAAAACATTTAGCAGCCAATATTTTTCAGATAGCAATTATGCTAATGAAGTGTAAAAAGAGTGACACATCCCAGTGACACCTATCAGGGGCGGATTAAGGGTACCATGGGCCCCGGGCACTTTTTCAGGTCTGCCCCCCCCCCCCCCAACTCCGAAGACACTGTACCGTATATATTTGCAGATTTCTATTTAGGCGGCCACAGATCTGGCATGGTTTTAATTTAGCTGTAAAAGCAGAATGAGCCATATAGAAGAAAGAAAGCAGAATACTTTGAGACACTGAAGTGGTCAGGATCTTTATAACTTTTTTATTTTTACGTCAATGGAGTGGTGTGTGAAGGATTATTTTTTTGCGGGAGGAGTTATAGTTTTTATTGGCACCATGTAAAGTACCATATAATGGGTGAATTGGAAAAAACTGAGATTCCTCCATGGTTTTTTGGGTTTAGTTTTTACTGTATATATTATTTACCTTCTCTTAAGGTAAGAGTAGATTTAACATATACTTTTACCTTAAGAGAAGGTGAATATATACAGACCCAGAACCAAGCTCAGCACATATATACAGCCACAGAACCAAGCTCCGTACATATATACAACACCAGAACCAAGCTCAGTACATATATATACAGCACTAGAACCAAGCTCAGTACATATATATAACTCCGGAACCAAGCTCAGTACATATATACAGCGCCAGAACAAATACAGTTCAGTACAGAGATCATTTGCAGATTCAGTTTAACCCCTGCTGTATAAATTTGTACGACATAACACGACAACTCCCAGTATAGCCTAAACAGTGGTTAGGATATGCTGGGAGTTGCTGTTTAACAAAAAAAGAATGCTACCATCCGTCATCTCACTGCAGATCATACAGTGACTACAGTACCATGGGCCCCGGGCACTTTTTCAGGTCTGCCCCCAACTCCGAAGACGCTGTACCGTATATATTTGCAGATTTCTGTTTAGGCGGCCACAGATCTGGCACGGTTTTAATTTAGCTGTAAAAGCAGAATGAGCCATATAGAAGAAAGAACGCAGAATACTTAGAGACACTGAAGTGATCAGGAGCTTTATAACTTTTTTATTTTTACGTCAATGGAGTGGTGTGTGAAGGATTATTTTTTTTATTCGGGAGGAGTTATAGTTTTTATTGGCACCATGTAAAGTACCATATAATGGGTGAATTGGAAAAAACTGAGATTCCTCCATAGTTTTTTGGGTTTAGTTTTTACTGTCTATATTTACCTTCTCTTAAGGTAAAAGTAGATTTAACATATGCTTTTACCTTAAGAGAAGGTGAATATATACAGCCCCAGAACCAAGCTCAGCACATATATGCAGCCCCAGAACCAAGCTCAGTACATAAATACAGCACCAGAGCCAAGCTCAGTACATATATATACAGCACTAGAACCAAGCTCAGTACATATATACATCCTCAGAACCAAGCTCAGTACATATATACAACGCCAGAACCAAGCTCAGTACATATATATAACTCCAGAACCAAGATCAGTATATCTATACAGCACCAGAACAAAGCTCAGTACATATATACATCCCCAGAACCAAGCTCAGTTAATATTTAACTCCAGAACCAAGCTCAGTATATATATATATATATATATATATATATAACCGCAGCACCAGAACAAAGCTCAGTACATATATACATCCCTAGAACAAGTACAGTTCAGTACGGAGATCATTTGCAGATTCAGTTTAACCCCTGCTGTATAAATTTGCACGACATAGAACGACAACTCCCAGTATAGCCTGAACAATGGTTAGGATATGCTGGGAGTTGCTGTTTAACAAAAAAAGAATGCTACCATCCGTCATCTCGCTGCACATCATACAGTAACTACAGTACTGATCAGTCACAGGGAGAATAAACATTTACATTGAGTGACTCACAGGTGATGTCTCAGATTTTTTTTCGTTCTTTTTCTCTTTTCTTCTCCATCCGGTCCAGACCTCTATGATGACTTCTCTTGGGCACGGCCCATTTATGCAGTTCACAGCTCAGATGTCTTCGGCTCTTCACTTTTCCAACATTTCCGCACCTGTAAACGAAGATAAAAACGCTGTCATCGAAGTAGTCCTCGAATCCGACGTAGTCCAACGACAAAACCTGTAAAAAAACACAAACACAACAAAAACGATTAGTAACACATCTGGTAGGCTTAGGTACAGGGCCCATGTGTGATACTGTTTGTCAAGGCAGGCTTAGATACAGGGTCCAGCAGACAGTAATCTTATACAGTACATGTGGTAGGCTTATATACAGGACCCATCAGACAGGATCACACATGGGCCATGTATCTAAGCCTACCATGTGCTTATGTAAGATGCTTAGATACAGGGCCCAGCAGACAGGATCACACATGGGCCATGTATCTAAGCCCACCATGTGCTTATGTAAGATGCTTAGATACAGGGCCCAGCAGACAGGATCACACATGGGCCATGTATCTAAGCCCACCATGTGCTTATGTAGGATGCTTAGATACAGGGCCCAGCAGACAGGATCACACATGGGCCATGTATCTAAGCCCACCATGTGCTTATGTAAGCTGCTTATATACAGGGCTCAGCAGAGAGGATCATACATGGGCCATGTATCTAAGCCTACCATGTGATTGGCTTAGATACAGGGCCCAGCAGACAGCATCACACAATCTGTGATCCTGTCTCATGGGCCCTCTAAGCCTGCAACATCGTAGGCTTAAAGGGATTGTTCAGTCCTCGGGATAGGCCATCAATAGCTGATGGGTCAGGGTCCGTCTCCCGTGACCCGCCAATCACCTGATTTGAAGGGGTCGCAGCACTCGTACGACAGCTGCTTCCACTTCATTACCCTTACTGGCTCACGCTGTGAATCGCTGACACAGAATCACAGAGAGCAAGTGACCGGAATGAAGGGGAAGCACTAGCTCTCGTATGAGTTCTGCGGCCCCTTCAAAACAGTTGATTGGCGGGGGTCCTGGGAGTCGGACCCCGCCAATCAACTTCAAGCAGACAGGGATATTAAACTTACCCTCCTCTTCAGCCACGACGGATGTGCTGACTCTATCCAGGACCAGGATGCTGTGTGCGGCGCATAGCGTTTGGACATCATGCGCTGCGCACCGGAAACAGGAAGGTAAGTACTGTAGTTACTATAGTAACAGGCCCGCGGCTCCAGTTACTATAGTAACTTTTTATTGATGCAGTGCGGCCACTATAGCCACGCCACTGGTTGGGTGAGAGGTCCCGCTTCACTTCGGTTCTCTGAACCGGCTGTAATTTTAACAGTCGGTAAGGGAGACCCGGGGCGAACTGGGCCCCCTTCCAGCCTCGGGCCCCGGGCACTTGCCCAGATTGCCCTCATTATAATCCGCCCCTGACACCTATCCTCCTGAGATAAAAAATGCTAACTTATAAGTGAGTACATTGTCAGCATGGCAGATCTGTAGAACTTACAGTAAGTACTGAGAATTGGAATGCACATCCAGTGTCATGTTACTGCTACATTTTTATGCATCAGGTCATATTTCCCTGTATGCCTATGATGACAAGATTTCAATGCTTGTCCCAGAAATATAGAAAATATGGTAAAAATAAGAAAAAATAATATAATCGCTTATGAACCCAACACATCAATTAAGCGTCAAATAGGGATTTGGGTATGACCCAAAAGACCATTATCCATGTAATATAAGTACTACATTGTTGAAAAAGACTAAATAAACCATATTGACTCAACTTTTCTTAAAGTCATAGTGGTAATTTTTTGAAGATTAATTATTTGAGCAGCCTTGTCTGGAAGATGAGTGGTTAATTACCGTGAAAGGCTGGAATTTGAGATAGTGTGCAGAGAGTCAGCAGCTATATATATCCTCACTGTAACGTGAGTCGAGGATTCCAGGGGGAAGAGCAGATCTGAGTTTCCAAGACAGATCCTGGCTGGACTAATCTGGGGTTACGAATCTGTCGGAGATCCTTCACATTGCTGTAGATTTCTTCTAGAGAAGAGGTGAATGGCATTTTAGGAGTTTGAGATCCAACCACAAAGAGCTGCTCGAAATAAAGAAGGTGAGATCATACAGAATCCACTTTCCTGGACGTACTGCTTATCTGTACTCAGTAAGTGTTAAAATAATTCCAACTAACTGGGTGGCCAAGTAACATAGTTGGGTCCAGGTAAGGAATAAAACTTACCTTAATTGACTAATTTTCAATATCATCAACTTAGGGAGCTCTCACACTTTGCGTACTTGCCAAACAATATATGCCTATTGGAAAAAATTTCTGCAACACAAAAACGTGAGAAATCTGTATGCGTTGCAGAATATTTTTCCCATTGCAATACATTGTCATTTTCCATAGCATATTTTTACGCTCCGGAAATACAATGCAAGTACACCACATGCGAGCACACCCCAGTTCTTACTCATGGAGATTTAAAAAAATTAAAATTGAGCTTGTTTTATATATATATATATATATATATCCAAAAAGAAAAAGAAAATTCAGCAGCACTCCAATGATCAAGGTGAAAAAGTGGTGAAATTTATTATGCCAACATGGCAATGCAACGTTTCCGTCCCACCTTGGGACCTTTCTCAAGCATAGTGATACATACAAGTTCAGTGCTTTAAATAGTGTGTATACAATCAGTGTCATCAATCTCATTAGAATAATGAGGTAGATAAATACATCTCAAAATAACGTGATACAATAAAGAAAGAGTATCGAAGTGACATAAATCGATACAAATAGTGGAAACAATACAATGATGTTAAAAACAACATAAAACAAACATTTCTGATGCAAGAAAATACAACATTCCTCAAATCGCAATATTCACCAGCTGGGTGAGATTCGGAGACTGCACGACCACTTAACCAATCAGAGCACTGGTTTTGTTGTAAGACGTATACCACTTGTCATTCATAGTCAGTGTCTGTCCGGCTTCACTGCGCATGCGTCGGATCAGTCCGGACCGGATATGACGTCTCGTTATGGTAACTAGGATACCGTTTGTTAGTAAACAAAGTCCTCTTGGCATTCAATTGTATGCGATCGATCCGTGTAACCCGGAAATGACACATCCCTTCAAGAGTTTAGACATATCAAACCTCAAAAAGGCATTGCATACAACATAGATAAGAGATATGATTTAACTAGAGAAAAGGCTCCTTTTGCTCATCCTGTCCTTTCACAGCACCAATAGGGTAAATATACCCAAATGTTATACTTGCATAGAAATAGGCAATTTAACGCACATCATGATTAGAGTAACAGAAACTCATTCATAAGGATATATAATATAAATAAACCAGAAGAGTCCACACGGGGAAGACGGGATCCCGATCACATTCCGTGGGCGGCGATCACCGTCATTCAGGTTCGTGGAAAGAAACGCACACAACATCGTGTACGCGGTCCCAACCATATCACCTTAAACACGTGTAACGGACTCACTATATTAAAATAATAAAAATAAAAAAGAGAAAAAGGATGTGCCGTAAATATCACCCAGCCATGGAAAAGGAAGAAACTAATACAATGTCAAATTTGCTGAGAAACAGACACATTGAGCAAAAGAACATTTCAAGTACCTTTCATCACAGATATAGCTAATATTGGTTATCATAATATCAATAAAGTTGATCTGAAGTGGTCCTGCAGTCCCATGTTTATCTATAATAGAAGAATTATAATTAAAAACATGAAAAAAATTTTTTTATGTATCACATAAATTCTTTTTAAAGAGGAGAACATCACCAGAAGTCAAGACACAACAGAAGGTAACGGTCTCAGGAAGCAACTTTTGCTACATTAAATTCAACGTTAAGACCATTAGGTCGCAAGGTATTCAATTGGAAGATCCATTGAAGTTCACATTTATGTAGTGCCCTATGTCGGTCACCACCCTTATAAGATACAGGAATATGGTCAAGGATCATAAATTTCAGATCCTTTTCAGTATGACCATAATCAGTAAAATGTTTTGCAACAGGTAAATCACATTTCTTTTTTCTTATTGAATACCGATGGTTATTCAACCTTGTTTTAAAATCACATGTAGTTTCCCCTACATACAATAAATGGCAGGGGCACCAAAGTACATAAATAACCCAGTCTGTATCACAAGTTACATGGTGTTTAATCTTAAATAACTTATGTGTCACAGGATGATCAAAAGTGTTACCCCTATGCATAAGATTGCAATTGATGCATCTATGGCATGGGAAATTTCCTGGTCTTAAAGATTTTAATAACGCTTGTGTCCCTTTTAACTGTTGTTCCCCAACTCTGGTTCTAACAAGATTATCACGTAGATTCTTAGATCTACGGTAAGACATTAAAGGCGGGTTGTTTAGTTCACAAATATGGTTATAGCTATTTTTAATAATAGGCCAATGTCTATTCAAAATGCTGGATATATTGCCACTCAACACATTATATGTAGATATAAATGGTAATCTTTTGCTTTTAATGTGTTTACACGGTTCAGTCAATGATTCCCTCGGAATACTCTTGATCTTCATTTTATGAGTATATAATAAATGTTTAGGGTATCCCCTTTGTGCAAAATTAGAGATCATGAGGTCTAAGGACGTATCTAAATCATTCGGATCATCCACAATCCGTTTCGCTCTCATCATCTGACTCAATGGCAGGGACCGGATCATGTTCTTAGGGTGACAGCTCTCAAACTGTAAAAGGGTGTTACGATCTGTATCTTTCGTATAAAGACTAGTAGTTAGGACATTGTCCCTCAATATTACATTAACATCCAAAAACTGTACCATTTCATAAGAATAGGTCATAGTAAATTGGATATTTTGATCAATCTGATTCAGGAACTGATGAAAAGACTCCAAGTTTGCTACAGTATCCGTCCAGATGAGGAAGACATCGTCTATGTATCTCCACCACCCCAGTACATGGGTGAAGTGGTGGGACACATAGACGCATGCCTCCTCCATCATGTCCATAAAAATATTAGCGTAGGTGGGGGCCATATTGGACCCCATCGCCGTCCCCTTTAATTGAATGTAAAATTTATCGTTGAACATGAAGTAGTTATTAGTCAAAATAAGTTCTAGGAGAGACATGATGAATTCCCTACACGGGATATCATAGTCAGAATCCACTAGTCTCCGTCTCACTGCCTCCATACCTCTATCATGTCCTATAGAGGTATAGAGGGAGACGACATCAAATGACACCAGCAGGGCTCCTGCTGGAGGTTTTGTCTGTTTTAATTTCTGAAGGAAATCTGTAGTGTCCCTAATGTAGGATCTAGTGCCCGTTGCAAATTGTCTCAATGCCTTATCTACAAAAATTGAGATATTGTTAAGAAGGGAACCCCTGCCAGATACAATCGGACGACCTGGCGGATTCACTAGTCCCTTATGAATCTTGGGAAGTAAATAAAGACAAGGAGTGTTTGGATGTTCAATAAGCAAGAAGGTGTATAACGCAGAGTCGATAATACCCTCATTAACTGCTGATGTTAAAAAATTACTAATCTTTTTCTCAATATCACACCTAGGGTCAGTTCGTAATAATTTGTAAATATTTGTATCACTCAATTGTCTATGAGCTTCTGACATATATGTTGCAGTATCCATAACCACGACCGCACCCCCTTTGTCAGCGGGTTTGATGGTGAGGTCGTGGTTATGGATCAATTCATGCATAGCCGTCATTTCTGCAGTAGTGACATTAGGGTGATTAAGACAATCATTATTCTGTACACGTAATTTAGACAGATCTCTCTTGACTAACTCCACATATGTTTCAATAGAATTAGATATCACAGGCGGCTGAAAGCCACTTTTATTAAATAAACCAAAATCTTTAAGACAAATAGGTTTAAATTCAGTCTCCACTACATTATCGTGGGGCTTAGAATCAAACCACACCTTCAGTTTAATTGATCTAATAAAATTATATAAATCAAGTTCTAGTTGAAACCAATCTAGACGTTGACTCGGACAAAAAGACAAGCCCCTAGCTAGCAATTGTAATTGCGCATCAGACAATGTGTGGGAAGAGATATTTACCACGGTCTCACTACATTCCTTTTTTGGTTGTTGTACACAGTCCTCTGATTCACTTGGCGCTGTTGTCTTTGTAAGCGGGTTCTTCCTTCCTCGATTTCTTTTACGTCCTGCCCTCCTGGTGGGTTTTGACTTCTGTGTTCCATACTTGTTCCTCCTAAAAAATCATTAGCCTGATTCTCATGTCGGTATAGGCCATTTTCCCTTTGTCGATGTTCCTGATAACGATTTTCACCACTGAAATAATTCTTAAGACCACGTCCCCTTTGTTCCCTCCTTGATGGATCCATCACTCGATCATAAGTGCGGTCCCATGTAAATATTTGACCTGTTTTATAATCAAGTTGATCTCTGTACCATTTGCGTTTTTTGACCTCCTCTGTTTCAGCTCGTGTTTTAGAAAGAGTGACCTGTAATTTTTCCATATGCAATCCAAATTCCTCAATAGGCATAAGAGTTCGTAATGTATCACTCAATTCTTGAACTTTATTCTTTAAATTGATTTGGTCTCGATGTAAAAAATCCATGTTTAACAATATCGTGTCAAGAGCGTAATTATTCGATAGTTGCTCATATTTAGATCTAAATTCTTCATGTTGTACATGCATAGTAGGTTTCATCTGTGGGCGCATCCCACGTGGAACCATTTTATTCTTATAATATTGACCAAGTGTTAATAGATGTAAATCTACATTGATCAATTTTTTGGACTCAAACTCCAAATTCCGCTTAACATCTGGTAATGAAGGTGTACTCAAAAAGGCAACGTCACCTTCTGCTCCGTTCAGAATCCTGGCGATATCCTCCTCCGTAAAAACAACAGCAGTGTTGGCAGACGATATTTCATAATTAACATCATTTCGTTCCATCATAAAAACAGTTTGGTAAATACCAGTAATAGGTGCCAGCTGATAGGATCCAATACACACCAGTAGAAAAAACTGCAGCACTCAAATTCAGTGTATAAATACCAGTATCGATTTATGTCACTTCGATACTCTTTCTTTATTGTATCACGTTATTTTGAGATGTATTTATCTACCTCATTATTCTAATGAGATTGATGACACTGATTGTATACACACTATTTAAAGCACTGAACTTGTATGTATCACTATGCTTGAGAAAGGTCCCAAGGTGGGACGGAAACGTTGCATTGCCATGTTGGCATAATAAATTTCACCACTTTTTCACCTTGATCATTGGAGTGCTGCTGAATTTTCTTTTCTTTTTGGATATACACATGGTCTTTGGATCGGGACTATCAGCTTGCACCCTTCATTACTGGTATTTATACACTGAATTTGAGTGCTGCAGTTTTTTCTACTGGTGTGTATTGGATCCTATCAGCTGGCACCTATTACTGGTATTTACCAAACTGTTTTTATGATGGAACGAAATGATGTTAATTATGAAATATCGTCTGCCAACACTGCTGTTGTTTTTACGGAGGAGGATATCGCCAGGATTCTGAACGGAGCAGAAGGTGACGTTGCCTTTTTGAGTACACCTTCATTACCAGATGTTAAGCGGAATTTGGAGTTTGAGTCCAAAAAATTGATCAATGTAGATTTACATCTATTAACACTTGGTCAATATTATAAGAATAAAATGGTTCCACGTGGGATGCGCCCACAGATGAAACCTACTATGCATGTACAACATGAAGAATTTAGATCTAAATATGAGCAACTATCGAATAATTACGCTCTTGACACGATATTGTTAAACATGGATTTTTTACATCGAGACCAAATCAATTTAAAGAATAAAGTTCAAGAATTGAGTGATACATTACGAACTCTTATGCCTATTGAGGAATTTGGATTGCATATGGAAAAATTACAGGTCACTCTTTCTAAAACACGAGCTGAAACAGAGGAGGTCAAAAAACGCAAATGGTACAGAGATCAACTTGATTATAAAACAGGTCAAATATTTACATGGGACCGCACTTATGATCGAGTGATGGATCCATCAAGGAGGGAACAAAGGGGACGTGGTCTTAAGAATTATTTCAGTGGTGAAAATCGTTATCAGGAACATCGACAAAGGGAAAATGGCCTATACCGACATGAGAATCAGGCTAATGATTTTTTAGGAGGAACAAGTATGGAACACAGAAGTCAAAACCCACCAGGAGGGCAGGACGTAAAAGAAATCGAGGAAGGAAGAACCCGCTTACAAAGACAACAGCGCCAAGTGAATCAGAGGACTGTGTACAACAACCAAAAAAGGAATGTAGTGAGACCGTGGTAAATATCTCTTCCCACACATTGTCTGATGCGCAATTACAATTGCTAGCTAGGGGCTTGTCTTTTTGTCCGAGTCAACGTCTAGATTGGTTTCAACTAGAACTTGATTTATATAATTTTATTAGATCAATTAAACTGAAGGTGTGGTTTGATTCTAAGCCCCACGATAATGTAGTGGAGACTGAATTTAAACCTATTTGTCTTAAAGATTTTGGTTTATTTAATAAAAGTGGCTTTCAGCCGCCTGTGATATCTAATTCTATTGAAACATATGTGGAGTTAGTCAAGAGAGATCTGTCTAAATTACGTGTACAGAATAATGATTGTCTTAATCACCCTAATGTCACTACTGCAGAAATGACGGCTATGCATGAATTGATCCATAACCACGACCTCACCATCAAACCCGCTGACAAAGGGGGTGCGGTCGTGGTTATGGATACTGCAACATATATGTCAGAAGCTCATAGACAATTGAGTGATACAAATATTTACAAATTATTACGAACTGACCCTAGGTGTGATATTGAGAAAAAGATTAGTAATTTTTTAACATCAGCAGTTAATGAGGGTATTATCGACTCTGCGTTATACACCTTCTTGCTTATTGAACATCCAAACACTCCTTGTCTTTATTTACTTCCCAAGATTCATAAGGGACTAGTGAATCCGCCAGGTCGTCCGATTGTATCTGGCAGGGGTTCCCTTCTTAACAATATCTCAATTTTTGTAGATAAGGCATTGAGACAATTTGCAACGGGCACTAGATCCTACATTAGGGACACTACAGATTTCCTTCAGAAATTAAAACAGACAAAACCTCCAGCAGGAGCCCTGCTGGTGTCATTTGATGTCGTCTCCCTCTATACCTCTATAGGACATGATAGAGGTATGGAGGCAGTGAGACGGAGACTAGTGGATTCTGACTATGATATCCCGTGTAGGGAATTCATCATGTCTCTCCTAGAACTTATTTTGACTAATAACTACTTCATGTTCAACGATAAATTTTACATTCAATTAAAGGGGACGGCGATGGGGTCCAATATGGCCCCCACCTACGCTAATATTTTTA
This sequence comes from Rhinoderma darwinii, assembly GCF_050947455.1. Taxonomy (NCBI): domain Eukaryota; kingdom Metazoa; phylum Chordata; class Amphibia; order Anura; family Rhinodermatidae; genus Rhinoderma; species Rhinoderma darwinii. The sequence goes on along the minus strand of NC_134696.1, from coordinate 77,719,022 downwards.
TGGACATGATGGAGGAGGCATGCGTCTATGTGTCCCACCACTTCACCCATGTACTGGGGTGGTGGAGATACATAGACGATGTCTTCCTCATCTGGACGGATACTGTAGCAAACTTGGAGTCTTTTCATCAGTTCCTGAATCAGATTGATCAAAATATCCAATTTACTATGACCTATTCTTATGAAATGGTACAGTTTTTGGATGTTAATGTAATATTGAGGGACAATGTCCTAACTACTAGTCTTTATACGAAAGATACAGATCGTAACACCCTTTTACAGTTTGAGAGCTGTCACCCTAAGAACATGATCCGGTCCCTGCCATTGAGTCAGATGATGAGAGCGAAACGGATTGTGGATGATCCGAATGATTTAGATACGTCCTTAGACCTCATGATCTCTAATTTTGCACAAAGGGGATACCCTAAACATTTATTATATACTCATAAAATGAAGATCAAGAGTATTCCGAGGGAATCATTGACTGAACCGTGTAAACACATTAAAAGCAAAAGATTACCATTTATATCTACATATAATGTGTTGAGTGGCAATATATCCAGCATTTTGAATAGACATTGGCCTATTATTAAAAATAGCTATAACCATATTTGTGAACTAAACAACCCGCCTTTAATGTCTTACCGTAGATCTAAGAATCTACGTGATAATCTTGTTAGAACCAGAGTTGGGGAACAACAGTTAAAAGGGACACAAGCGTTATTAAAATCTTTAAGACCAGGAAATTTCCCATGCCATAGATGCATCAATTGCAATCTTATGCATAGGGGTAACACTTTTGATCATCCTGTGACACATAAGTTATTTAAGATTAAACACCATGTAACTTGTGATACAGACTGGGTTATTTATGTACTTTGGTGCCCCTGCCATTTATTGTATGTAGGGGAAACTACATGTGATTTTAAAACAAGGTTGAATAACCATCGGTATTCAATAAGAAAAAAGAAATGTGATTTACCTGTTGCAAAACATTTTACTGATTATGGTCATACTGAAAAGGATCTGAAATTTATGATCCTTGACCATATTCCTGTATCTTATAAGGGTGGTGACCGACATAGGGCACTACATAAATGTGAACTTCAATGGATCTTCCAATTGAATACCTTGCGACCTAATGGTCTTAACGTTGAATTTAATGTAGCAAAAGTTGCTTCCTGAGACCGTTACCTTCTGTTGTGTCTTGACTTCTGGTGATGTTCTCCTCTTTAAAAAGAATTTATGTGATACATAAAAAAATTTTTTTCATGTTTTTAATTATAATTCTTCTATTATAGATAAACATGGGACTGCAGGACCACTTCAGATCAACTTTATTGATATTATGATAACCAATATTAGCTATATCTGTGATGAAAGGTACTTGAAATGTTCTTTTGCTCAATGTGTCTGTTTCTCAGCAAATTTGACATTGTATTAGTTTCTTCCTTTTCCATGGCTGGGTGATATTTACGGCACATCCTTTTTCTCTTTTTTATTTTTATTATTTTAATATAGTGAGTCCGTTACACGTGTTTAAGGTGATATGGTTGGGACCGCGTACACGATGTTGTGTGCGTTTCTTTCCACGAACCTGAATGACGGTGATCGCCGCCCACGGAATGTGATCGGGATCCCGTCTTCCCCGTGTGGACTCTTCTGGTTTATTTATATTATATATCCTTATGAATGAGTTTCTGTTACTCTAATCATGATGTGCGTTAAATTGCCTATTTCTATGCAAGTATAACATTTGGGTATATTTACCCTATTGGTGCTGTGAAAGGACAGGATGAGCAAAAGGAGCCTTTTCTCTAGTTAAATCATATCTCTTATCTATGTTGTATGCAATGCCTTTTTGAGGTTTGATATGTCTAAACTCTTGAAGGGATGTGTCATTTCCGGGTTACACGGATCGATCGCATACAATTGAATGCCAAGAGGACTTTGTTTACTAACAAACGGTATCCTAGTTACCATAACGAGACGTCATATCCGGTCCGGACTGATCCGACGCATGCGCAGTGAAGCCGGACAGACACTGACTATGAATGACAAGTGGTATACGTCTTACAACAAAACCAGTGCTCTGATTGGTTAAGTGGTCGTGCAGTCTCCGAATCTCACCCAGCTGGTGAATATTGCGATTTGAGGAATGTTGTATTTTCTTGCATCAGAAATGTTTGTTTTATGTTGTTTTTAACATCATTGTATTGTTTCCACTATTTGTATCGATTTATGTCACTTCGATACTCTTTCTTTATTGTATCACGTTATTTTGAGATGTATTTATCTACCTCATTATTCTAATGAGATTGATGACACTGATTGTATACACACTATTTAAAGCACTGAACTTGTATGTATCACTATGCTTGAGAAAGGTCCCAAGGTGGGACGGAAACGTTGCATTGCCATGTTGGCATAATAAATTTCACCACTTTTTCACCTTGATCATTGGAGTGCTGCTGAATTTTCTTTTTGGATATACACATGGTCTTTGGATCGGGACTATCAGCTTGCACCCTTCATTACTGGTATTTATACACTGAATTTGAGTGCTGCAGTTTTTTCTACTGGTGTATATATATATATATATATATATATACATGTGTATATGTGTATATATATATATATATATATATATATATTTCAAAAATAAACACCAACTAGTAGCAGTTGTGCAATAAACTGGAAGGGCATCACTAGTATATACAGTATCTACTAATTTCCATCCTTTTAGACTAGATTTCACTGAATAATTTATAGCACTTTACTATGTTTTGGGAGCACTGTGCATGGTTTAATAGGTGCCGACTACAAAGGTGTCCTGAGACCTCAACATCAGAGGGGGCAAGTAGGGATTATGGGGGCTCACTGTATAGCTATAAATGATATAGGAGTAATATGTATTGCATAGTGTTTTATTGTACAGCATGTAGATTGTAATATGCAGAAAAATTTCTACAAAGGTAATGCCACTGTTTGTATTGTAGTGATTCCAGAATTTGAGGATTTGTTTGGACTGTAGCTAAGAATCTGCATGTGTGTCAACCATTAATGGTAGCCGTTATAGTGCTCCGGTATTGTTATGCAGAGTTACATTCCCTCTGTGTTAGTTTAACAGTAGTTATGGCATAATTTAGATGAATCAGAAGGTTCAGGATGAACAGACAAGACAGGAATTTGGAATTGTGCGATGAAGTAGAAAAAAAAAGTTGAAAAAGAGAATGGAGTAAAGAAATCATCATCCGTAAGCTGTGCTGCTCCTGCACCTACAATCTATGGGAGCCGTATTTATCATACGTCATTCATGCATATAAATATATCATGGCCAGTAAAAACAAAACGCTTCATTGATTTGAAAAGGTTTGACCGCTATGACCCTTTTCTAGTTTGACGCTGGCCTAGCTTCACAAACTCTTTGCGATCAGCTGTTATCAGCAGAAGAAAGTGCACCTAGCTATTCATTTCCCCTGACTGATCGTGTAATACATGGACAGGATGGATCCACAATTAGCCACTCTTTGTTAGCAGCTCTCCGCTATGACTAATATAGGGAGGTTCCATCTGTGGCATCCATATGCTCTAATGGTGCATGGGTTGTCGCATAAACACAACTCCTCTTTAAAAATGGGTCTGGCATCTCTACCCCCTAACGATCAGCTGTTAATGCCGGGGCAAGTCATGGACAGCCACACATTTTCAGCAGTTAAAGGCAGCATAGAATGCCTGGCATTCAGATGAATGGGCGTCTATGTAATGCTTGGATGAGTTAGTTCCGCCAAAGCGGCTCTCTGTTTGGGCACATAGAGCGGGTTCCTGAGCGGGCACCCCCTCTATGAAGTCCATATGCCATAATAGGACATATTTATAGGAGTTTTCGTGGTGAGCAATGATTAATGACTCATTTTCTATTCATACAGTTTCTGTATTTTAATGTAATATTGGGAATAAACACTTCACGTTGACAAATGTTTGTGAACTCCCAAATCTGCCAGCGGTCATTTTGTGTTCCACAGTCATACACCAAGTCAGCGCATTTAAAGGAAACTGAGCCTGTGTGAGGCATCCAGTTTCTCTTTCAATCCTACTAATCAGCGGTTTACAATGCACATTTATACCAAATATCGTAATTTGTATATTTGCTTCTGCTGCTGTAAGAATAGGTTCACATATCACAATTAGAATACTCAATGCGGTATGTTACCTGGAAAAACACAAAAATTATGTCCCATCACTAGTCGTGGAAAATTTACTTTAAACTATAGAAGCCAGTTTTCTTTTTTAGTAGCCAGACAATAAGAAAACAGACAGATATTAACAAACAAAGTTAGGCTTAGCCACACACATTAGAAGTATGTTGGCCGAACCCACCGATTTTGGCGAGACCAGCTGACTGTTTAATGTATATGGTAGTATCCCAACTCTCCCCCGACGCAGATGACGGGGGAAAGAAGGGTCGGGTATGTTGAATAGATAAGCTGCAGCTGAAAACTAGCTCAAGTCTATGGCTAGCTTTGGACACCTGCAAATTTCTAGTAACTCTGGCTGCCTGGCATCAATCTTATACTAATATTATACTACCATTAAGTCCCCAAATATATGAGCAACCAGTATAGGAGAGGAAATAGTTTTTTAAAAATACCATCATCAAAATAAAATATAATTTTATATTTCCAAAATGCTCTATATATTGTTAGCAAAGCCTTAGGAGCCTCACACACGAGCGTATTTGGTCTGTGATCTATGGTCCATATGCCGGCCACATTTCCCGGACCGAACACACTGCAGGGAGCCGGGCTCCTAGCATCATAGTTGTCTATGACGCTAGGTGTCACTGCCTCGCTGCAGGACACTGTCCCGTACTGAAAACATGACTACAGTACGGGACAGTTTTCCCACAGCGAGGCAGCGACTACTGGCGTCATAGATAACTATGATGCTAGGAGCCTGGCTCCCTGCAGTGTGTTCGGTCCGGGAAATGCGGCCGACATACAGACCGTATATCACGGACCAAACACGCTCGTGTGTGAGGCTCCTTAAAGGGTTGCATAATGAAAAGTTATACAATTTTCCAATATACTTTCTATATTACGTGTGTCCATCACATGACCAGGACTGGAAGTAATTAATGTAACTGTATACAGAGATCTTGAAAACCACATGAAATTGATAGAGAGTATATTAGCGTATTACAGGTAAAAAAACACAACTGCATTGATAAACGCAACAAATCACAGTAAAAACGCACGCGTTTTTTTATGCAGCTTTAACCGCACCTCAACGTCAAATTCTAAATACCCCTGTAGAAACAGAAATTATCTACTAAAAGTAAGGAACCAGCTCTCTGCTTTTTTTTTTTTACATACTTTTAAGGTTCTGTTCACACTATGTTTTTCCCTGTTTGGGTGATATATGTCAGTAAATGCCCCTAACTTGTTAAAGGAGTTATGTGGGGACCGAAAAGTATTAGCAGCGTGCTCACTGCAGTACGTGACTACACTCGCTAATATACATTCCGGTCCCTGGTCGCGCTGATTTTAATCGATTTTTATTGCGCTGGCAGGGGACCGGAATTGTGCATAGTCTTCCTTGATGACACGACTCCTCGTCATGTGACCGGCCCCGCTGTACTCAATGTACTCGCTGTAGCAATAGTACCGTACACTGCTAATAATTTTCGGTCCCCACATAGCCCCTTTAAGGCCTCCTTCACACACATAGTTTTTCTGGTATATTAAACTGCATTAAAAAAAAGCTTCTAAAAACGCTAGCAGTTTTCAAATGAAACGCATTTTTTTAAGGCGATTTTAGTGGTGTTTTTCATTTGGTGTCATTTTGTACATGCGTTTATTCTGGCATTTTTTGAAGTCCTATAGGGAAGCCTATGGGAAAAATGCCTGAAAAAACGCTATACCAAGAGAATGTTGCATTTTGAAAAAAGTGCCACTAACCACAAAACGCAGTGGTCTGTAGTGCATTTAAAAATTGTACTATATAATGTAACATCTGGCCGTGCTAACAAAAAAGCACCACAAAACGCTCAAACAAATGTCATTAAAAACGTCACCAACATCGAACAAAAATGCAGCTAAACGCTGTGTGTGAATCCAGCCTAAAGAGGTAACAATTGCAGCAAGGCCTCAACATCTGAGGGGGCATTGGCCACCCTGGCACATAAGGACACTGACACCATAAGTAGGCAGTGCAGAGGTGTGATGACATATCACATTAAATACACACATAAAGCTCAATGAAGTTACCTCAGTACACAAATATTTCGATAATATATCATAAATTATGTTACATGTGAAATCTCAAGCAGAAGGGTTAGGGCATCGTTTTTACACACAAGACTTTGATGTATGGGCTGCCACAACCAGGGCAGTACATGCTCATTCATTTATCACTATAATTATTGTGGTGGATGTTGTTGGCATATTGCACCTTGGACTTTTGCCTGGCTGGCAGTAATTTTCAGGGTGTGTTCCCATCCTCTGTGTATACAGACTCGATATCAACAGCTGTGTATAGTTTCTCACTATAAGTTCCTGTTTTACATATCTAATTTCAGTATAGGATAATACTGGAGTATTGTAATGTAACAGGCGCATTGCTGTTATCAAGTGCAATGCAAAATCTTATGTCATGGTAAAGATGTTGTGCGTCAGTCTCGTCATGTGCTTCATTTCTGCTGACTGTAAAGTATGTGCTTATAGCAGGTCAGGTAGGGTTATCTCATGGGGCACGTGTAGTTGAAAACTGCTCCACTATATCAGTCTTGTGAACTGCACCACTACCAAATTGAGAAATTGCAGCTAGAAGTGAATGTTTAACATGCAATTTTTGATGCAACTATGGTGTTTTCATTTAAAAAAAAGAATAAACTACCATTCAATTGAAATATCATTCTGTCATTGCCAACACATATCCACATGTCAACTATAGTAACGTATGTCGGGACTAATATCCATTAGAATCAATGCAGAATTAAGCAGACCACAAGCGGTTGCTTCAAACTCTAATAACAATGCCCACTTAATAGTGTCATATTGTATTTTTACATTAGGCACACGCAGCAGTACCCAAAAGAGACATTGCCCACTTAATAGTGTCATATTGTATTTTTACATTAGGTCCACACAGCAGTACCCAAAATAGACACAATGCCCACTTAGTAGTGTCATATTGTATTTTTAAATTGAAAGACAGATCATACAAGAGATGTGTAGATATTCAGGAAAGGCCTTCTTCATGGCCAGAATTTTCTGGAAATGTAAACTGAAAAAAAAACAAAAAACGCAACGCTAGCGTTATTAAAATGTAAGCGTTTTTATGGCATTTTTAGTGACATTTTTGGTGGCGTTTTTCATTTAGGCCGGATTCACACGAGCGTTGCGTTTTTGCGCGCGCAAACAACGCGGCGTTTTGCGCGCGCAAACACCATTTGACAGCTGCGTGTGTCATCCGTGTCTGATGCGCGGCTGCGTGATTTTCGCGCAGCCGCCATCATAGAGATGAGTCTAGTCGACGCCCGTCACTGTCCAAGGTGCTGAAAGAGCTAACTCTTTCAGCACCCTCAACAGTGAATGCCGTGAAAAAAAGAAAAAGTTCGTACTTACCGAGAACTTCCCGGCCGTTGCCTTGGTGACGCGTCCTTGGTGACGCGCCTCTCGACATCGGGCCCCACCTCCCTGGATGACGCGCCAGTCCATGTGACCGCTGCAGGCTGTGCTTGGCCTGTGATTGGCTGGAGCTGTCACTTGGCCTGAATTGTCATCCCGGGAGGTCAGACTGGAGGAAGACGCCGGGAGTTATCGGTAAGTCAGAACTTCTTTTTTTTTTAACAGGTTCATGTTTATTGTGATCGGTAGTCACTGTCCATGGTGCTGAAACAGTTTAACTCTTTCTGCACCATGGACAGTGACTATCTCCTGACGTCGCGTACCGATAATTTTTTTGCCGGGTTCGGCCAAATCGAGTTCGGCCGAACCCGGTGAAGTTCGGTTCGCTTGTCCGGCTTCGCTAATCGCAAAGACACTCCGTTTGGATGTTCGGAAACAGAAAAGCACGTGGTGCTTTTCTGTTTACATTCATCCTTTTGACAGCTGTTGCGCAAACACGCAGTTCGCACGGAAGTGCTTCCGTGCGACATGCGTGGTTTTCACGCACCCATTGACTTCAATGGGTGCGTGATGCGTTGAAAACGCAGAATCAACGGACATGTCGTGAGTTTTTTGCAACGGAGCAACGCTGCGCAAAAAACGCTGCCATGTCTGCACGGCCCCATTGACTAATATAGCTACGGGCAACGCACGTGAAAATCACGCGCGTTGCACGCGCGTATTTTACGTTCGTCTGAATAAGCCCTTAGTGTTATTTTGTACATGCTTTTTTGTGGCATTTTTGAAGTCCTATAGAGAAGCCTATGGGGAAAAATGTGTTTAAAAAAAAAAACACTGAACACAAAACTTCCTCAACCCCTTCCCGAGAGGTCGGGGTGGGGGGGGAGTATACTCCATTAGACGAGCATGTCTGTTGTATGTTTCAGCCGATACATCACTGTAACAAGCAGGATCCTGCCCGAGCGGGATTCTGCTCGTTTAACTGCTTAGATGCCGTGGCCGATAGTGATCGCGACATCTAAGCTATTAGAATGAGGGGCGGTCCTCTCTGACGTCCCATCGTCGATTCGCGACGCAACCGTTGGTTGACATGGCAGCCTGGGGGACTAATGAAGACAGGGCTTAATAGAAGTTTGTAAATATCACAATATATTGCAATACATTAGTATTTCAATATTTCGTGCATGCAATCCAACAATCGATAGTTCAAGTCCTCTAGGGGGACTAATAAAAAAAAGTAAAATACAGTTAAATAAAGTTTTTATTAGTATATTAGTGTGGAAGCCCTGTAAATGCTTAACCAGACTTACAGAGTGAGCCTATAAGTCAGGTTCTCCTGCATGTATTCAGGGAAAGCTTTCAGTTTGATGTGGGCAAGGAAATCTGGACCTACAGGTTCACCCACGATTTTTTTTTTTTGCGTGAAAATCCTGTATATGCTGCCATGACTCAGAGTGAGCCTGTAAGTCCAGCTTCCCCTGCCCACCACAAATTAAAAACATTACATGTATACATGTGGGAGAAGCTAAGTCATAGAGATTAAACTATGTATATGCGTGATAGATCTAAAAAAAAATTACATGATTTAGACGGGTGGTAAGGGCCACATCAACTTTAACAAGTAAAAATCATGAGAACACATGGTAAACACAGATAAATGATATGACCAAAAGGGACAGTAGTCGCCGCAAGGCAGGACTTCTGATTAAGGTTAGATGAGAATCAACAGTCCTTTACCCCGATATAAAATGTTTATTGCAAGTTCTTATATTCAATGCCACGGTACAGAGATCAGGGTTGCCAACCATCCGTAATTTACGAACAGTCCGCAAAAAACGGGTGTTTATTTCTATCCATAAAACACTGTCCTGTGAATTGTTTTGGTTTTTTTTTCAGAAAGTTTGCACTGCGCATGCGCTAAATTGATTCAGAGGCGATGAGGTCTTGGCCGTGACTCACGGGGACCAGTCACATACGATGTCACCTGATGTCTGCCGGACTCCACACCCACCACCGCTAAAACCGCGCTCTGCCTTCTAGTGTAGTGACATCACGTGTGGACCGGCGGGGTGGAGAGGCATATTTTCAGATTCCGCTGGTCTGTGGACCATCCTATTGGTTTACGGTGTGCTCAATGCCCACCCCATTTACTTTTTATTTCCACCTCAAGGCCCATCTTATTTACTAGTTTAGCCTCAATGACAGCGCGCCACGGCAAATGGACAGTGCTCGCCCCAATGGTAAATACATGGATGATTATATACAGGGACTAAGAAAAGGAATTTGGTTTTAAACCATACCTAATAGAAATTGCCAAAATATGCAATAAATATATAGCACTGTGCCGTTTCGGAAAATAACAATATACAAAACAAAAAAGAAAAAAGATTCCAAAAACAAGACAGGCACTCTTTGGGATAATACGAATATATATAAAAATATTTTATTGAATTCTAATTACATGAGTATAAATATATAGAAAAAAGAAGAGACGTTTGGATAGAATTACTTTTTCCAAACAAGATGTACACATTTGTTTAAAAAATCTCCTGGCCAGGAAACAAGCACATAAATAATTAACATTATTCCCATTAGAATATCCCCCTTACATGCAAGATAAATTACCTATACAGTTTAGCAAAATTTTGTTAGTTATGTATCAGAAACCGCTGGGCTCAGTTCACACTTGCGGTTTTCTATATATTTTTTTTATTTAAAATTTTGGATTTTAATCAGAAGCTGCACAAACAATTCATCAAGCATAATGATAATCAAAATAGGGGCTGAAATCACAATTTTATGGCTGTTCTCATCTATCTGCCTTTAGAGTTTGAGATAAAATAAAGCGGAAATCTATTATTAACTCTTCCTTTGGATTGCATCTTATCTTTAAGATCAGGGGTAAGTGGTAGTCTATTATTAGACCATTCTGGTGAAAGTTTATTAACACCTAGATCCAGAAATAAATCTCCATGGCCCTCACGGAGTTACCTCCTTTTGATCAGCTCCGTCTTGGCATTTATTTGCAAGTTCCTCACCTTCAAAGACTCAGAGGCAGCCGAGAGACCACACGGGGAGAGGCAGAGTCCAATAGGAGGCACAGTCCACCAAGTAGGCGAATATATATTGTATAGTACCGTTGTCCTTGTACTTTCAACCCCGCCAGAGATGTAGATTGTATAGGTCTTACTCTCAAGTACTCGGCCAAGAAGACACACGGAGAGGAAGATAAGTTAAAGATTGTATAGTGCTGTTTTCCATGTGGTACTTTCGACACCGGCGGAGATTACAAGGCATGGTTTGACGTTACTACCTGCCAAGCTGCTTTGATTCATCAGCTGACGCGTTTCATCCCTGATCGAGATTTCCTCAGAGCCATTTGGTAGATGCAATAGAGTACGATGTATTTATAGTACCAAGTTTAATGTGAACAAATCAATTCACTTATTCACTCCATTGCAAAAATGAAATACTAGGGCACAAAGTCCTATATACACTACCGTTCAAAAGTTTGGGGTCACCCAGACAATTTTGTGTTTTACATGAAAACTCACACTTATATTTATCAAATGAGTTGCAAAATGACTAGAAAATATAGTCAAGACATTGACAAGGTTAGAAATAATGATTTTTATTTGAAATAATAATTTTCTCCTTCAAACTTTGCTTTCATCAAAGAATGCTCCATTTGCAGCAATTACAGCATTGCAGACCTTTGGCATTCTAGCTGTTAATTTGCTGAGGTAATCGGGAGAAATTTCACCCCATGCTTCCAGAAGCCCCTCCCACAAGTTGGATTGTCTTGATGGACACTTCTTGCGTATCATACGGTCAAGCTGCTCCCACAACAGCTCTATGGGGTTGAGATCTGGTGACTGCGCTGGCCACTCCATTACAGATAGAATACCAGCTGCCTGCTTCTTCCCTAAATAGTTCTTGCATAATTTGGAGGTGTGCTTTGGTTCATTGTCCTGTTGTAGGATGAAATTGGCTCCAATCAAGCGCTGTCCACAGGGTATGGCATGGCGCTGCAAAATGGAGTGATAGCATTCCTTATTCAAAATCCCTTTTACCTTGTACAAATCTACCACTTTACCAACACCAAAGCAACCCCAGACCATCACATTACCTCCAGCATGCTTGACAGATGGCGTCAGGCACTCTTCCAGCATCTTTTCAGTTGTTCTGCGTCTCACAAATGTTCTTCTATGTGAGCCAAACACCTCAAACTTCGATTCGTCTGTCCATAACACTTTTTTACAATCTTCCACTGTCCAATGTCTGTGTGTTTTTGCCCATATTAATCTTTTCCTTTTATTAGCCAGTCTCAGATATGGCTTTTTCTTTGCCACTCTGCCCTGAAGGCCAGCATCCCGGAGTCGCCTCTTCACTGTAGACATTGACACTGGCGTTTTGCCGGTATTATTTAATGAAGCTGCCAGTTGAGGACCTGTGAGGCGTCTATTTCTCAAACTAGAGACTCTAATGTACTTGTCTTGTTGCTCAGTTGTGCAGCGGGCCTCCCACTTCTCTTTCTACTCTGGTTAGAGCTTGTGTGTGCTGTCCTCTGAAGGGAGTAGTACACACCGTTGTAGGAAATCTTCAGTTTCTTGGCAATTTCTCGCATGGAATAGCCTTCATTTCTAAGAACAAGAATAGACTGTCGAGTTTCACATGAAAACTCTCTTTTTCTAGCCATTTGGAGAGTTTAATTGAACCCACAAATATAATGCTCCAGATTCTCAACTAGCTCAAAGGAAGGTCAGTTTTATAGCTCCTCTAAACAGCAAAACTGTTTACATCGGTGCTAACATAATTGCACAAGGGTTTTCAAGTGTTTTCTAATCATCTATTAGCCTTCTAACACAGTTAGCAAACACAATGTACCATTAGAACACTGGAGTGATGGTTGCTAGAAATTGGCCTCTATACACCTATGTAGATATTGCATTAAAAACCAGACGTTTGCAGCTAGAATAGTCATTTAGCACATTAACAATGTATAGAGTGTATTTCTGATTAATTTAATGTTATCTTCATTGAAAAAACTGTGTTTTTCTTTCAAAAATAAGGAAATTTCGAAGTGACCCTAAACTTTTGAACGGTAGTGTATATTTCCCTTATTTATATAATTTATCATTAATATTTCATTATACCGATATATAAAGGAATTTGCACAAATATGAATACTTGACAGTCTAAACCAATAATAGATCACAGGTACTCCCATTGAATCCTGTTATATTAATGGATGATCAGCGATGTCTTCTCCACAAAACAAAAGTAACGAAACGAAAATTGTTAAATAAATAAATTAAGTTAAATTAAATAAATAAAAAAAAATTTTTTAAAAAGGAAAAAATATAAAAATTATAAATACATAATTTATAGGAAGAATTCCCTTCTTTACAGTTTATTAATTTATTAAATGTTATATACAGGGATGCTGGGATGTTAATACAGTGTTGATAGGGTAATATACAGGGATGATGGGGGTTATACACGGGGATGATGGCTGGTCTATACAGGGATAATGATCACCCCTGTATATAACTCCCATCATTCCTGTATATAACCGCCATCATCCCTGTATATAAACCCCATCATCCCTGTATATACCAGCAATAATCCCTGTATATAACCCCCATCATCCCTATATATTACCCAATAAACACTGTGGGCACTGTCAATTCGCCGTGGCATACAGGCATTAAGGCTAAGCAAGGAGTAAATGGGATGGGCAATGAGGCGGAAATAAAGAGTAAATGGGGCCGGCATTGAGGACAGTGTCTAACAATAGGATGCCTAAAACACAGGTATATGGCAGAAGTCCAGCGGAATCTGAAAATATGCGGTGGAAAGTACTATAGCGACTCAGTCGAACAGTCAGACTCACCAATCACAGCCTCACTTGTAGCTTTCAGGCGCTAGCTAACTTAATGCAGAAAAGCTACAAGGGTGTTGATTGGTGAGTCCCAGGCACAGACAAACCGGCAGGCAGGCTACCAGCAGCAGCAGACCAGTATTCACTCAGTGACAGTCATTCGAATCCTATGGCCCATCAGGTTTATCACTAAATCTTGATTTTGTAATGTGTCCATAAAAGTTTTGGTCTGTTTGTGATTTTTTGCTTAGTTGTCCAGAACTTAAGTGGAGGTTGGCAGCCCTGACAGAGATGCATTCAGAACCTGAACAATGCAATATAACTTTTCCATTTGAAAGAAGTTAAACAATTCCTACAACTCACAATATATAATATTATTATGATGGAAATGTGAAATAATGAGCAAGTGACGCTCTGACTCAGCATGTTCCCTGAGAGTACATGTCAGGATTAAAATGACGACAGCAACAGCTGTATAAGCCAAAGGAGACTTGGTGTAGGGACTGATGTCCCATGATATCTTATATTCCAAGATGATAACACTTGTAACGTGTACAAATAGTCGACTACGCTATTGATTCCGTCAAAACGACGGAACCTTTGCACAACTGTGACAAATGGAAACCATTCACACCGGATCAATCACCATTGTAACCTATGGTTTCCGTTTGTGTCAGTCAGGGCTTTTCTCTGATGGAAACCTTTGACGGAACGTCAGAATAGAGCCCTAACGGATATTTGAATGAAGCCTAACTTGGACAGTTTATAGCTTCTATTTTATTAAATTTAATCAGTTGATTCCTCAATTTATAAATATTCTTTTCAAACCGTATATATTACCAGATTACAAAGCGGAGTTGCCACAGATTTCAGTTTTTGCATTGCAAAGGCTGAAATACGCAGTGAAATTCCGCTTCTTCTCCGCAACATACAGTACATGCTGCGGACTGAAAATTGTGCACTGCAGCCTATGGTCCGCAGCGGAGTTTTCCGCAATGTCTGCACGAAGATAACTAAAAAGGTGTGGAAACCAATGGACAAACTGTCTGCTAAGGATTTCCACTGCGGACTGTCCGCAACGGAATTCCACAGAAATTTCGCCACATCTGAATGTGCCCTGACTCGCTGTCACTGAACTTGTCAGGTCCATGGGACTGATGGATTCAGTGAATAGCGAACTATACAGCTGCTCTGTATTGAGAATACAGAGCAGCTGTATCTCAAAATGTTAAATTAATTTTTAATAAAAAGTATTTAAAGTTGCACCAAACACACTAACCTTTTTATTAAAAAATAAATACATTTGCCTTTCAAAGGTTTACTTAGCCTTTAATCAAGCAATTGTATCGTATTGTACCCGTGTTTAACAGTCCATATTCCGGTTGTAACATTGGGATGATCCACGTTCTACTGAACTGAACTTACAGCATCATAGCTGTAAATTTGGTTAAGTGGAAGCACAGGGTGTCTGGGTGTTACATCTGGAATATAGAGAGTTAAACAAGGTTACTATACGACCGCCTGAATGAGGCTCAAAACAAAATATATAGGAATCTTTAGCAAACTAGGGACAAATCTCAATGCATAACTTTACATTGAAATCTGTAACCACTGAAACTCAATGCCCTGGGCCACTGCCTGAAATGTGACTATTAAGTTCACTACTAGGTCCTTCCTTAGCCTCATAAACCTTCTTCTGCCCAGTGTGTTTACTCCACAATCCTGACAACAGGACACAGTGTACTGTCGCTGCCTTATGCTGAAATTCAAATGCAAAATAGCCTAACAGTTTGACAGCTGATTCTCACCTCATTGAATTTTCTCTCCAGACGCCTACCGTAAACATTTCTATAACCAGCACCTCGAGTCACCTAACTGCAATCAAAGCAAATGTGCTTATTTATATTTTTCATGCGTTCTCTATAATAATTATGTTTCGCCGATTACTTCCGTCTAGGGTAATGCTTCTTCCTTAACTTACGCTCAGGTACATTTTTTTGATGATCATTATACAACATTGTTAGTGACATGTATAAAAAAAATTATACGTCTTCTGATCTCTGAGGTCTGAGTTATATACATAAAAATATCTCACTATGTAAGACTATGTCGCAAGGACACAACTTCACCACCGTCATTTGCTGTTATAAATTTCCAAAGGTATTGTGTACTTAAAAATGTTAAACTGTTTTATGCATATGTCACACGATGAGCAACGGGTCTTAACAGGATTTAGGAGGTCGTGTTTAGACACTGGATAAGATGTCTCAATGTCTCACATCGTGTATGCAATGATTTTAAAGAATGAATTCGAATGGCCAATTTTTAAAGTATCTGTTCATGTCATGGGAGCCTGTGACTATCTAGAGGGTTTCACCAGCGTATGGTTTTAATAAATTGCTTGCCACCAAAAACTATTACAGTAAGACTCAACATTCACAGCATTACATGTGCCACCGTAATCAGCATCTGTTCAGCTCTTAATGGGCATGCCACTATTCTTGGTATGAAATTGGAGGCATATGGTGGTACAGTAGACTGTAATGGGTGTCATACTATGGTTTGGTAAAACTAGTAGGTTATAATGAGCCATAATAAGCTTGTGTGCATGAACCCTAAGGCTGGAGCCACATGATCGTAATATGGCCACATTTTAGGATATGTTGTAAGACGTCGTACCCAAAACCCCCACGGTTCTACTGAACTGAACTAACATCCCCATAGCAATATCTTGAAATAACCCAAAAATCTTTCCAATCATGCCAAAAATCATAACAATGGCACACGTGCACTAAACTACATGGAAGTAACGTGGTTAATTATTAACTACTAGGATTGCAAATAAAATAAATAGAATTTGAAATTTAATTTGATGCAGATCCAATGTAACAGATTTCTATTGGTCTCAAGGTGTTCCATTCACCATAAATGTCTGTTGGCCAAAAACTTGTCAAAAGTCCTTTAACACAGCCTGATATAAATGAGCCAGCTCGTTGATCAGCGCTCATCTGCTCCTTTCACAAGGAGATATGATCGGTAATGTATGGGGATAAAGGATCGTTACCACAATCGTTCGTCCCCATACATTTCCATCACGTCGGCAGCATATCTCCCTGTTTACATAAGGCAATGTGCTGCTGACAAGCAACCGTTTGGCCGCATAATAACAAGCTTATCTGTCGATGAACTAGCATTTGCTCGTCCATCAGCTGATTGTTGCCCTGTTTACACAGGGCATTGATCAGGAACGAGCGTTCATATGAACACTTGTTTGCCCGATCATTGACCCGTGTAAAGGGCCTTCAGCTGACAATAGTCTCCCTCAACCATCCTATGTGCATGCATGCTCAGATAAGTCAAGTGCCAATGTTATTCAATAGGAGACAGATAGATAAGCCACTAGCGGCAAAACAAAAGATTGGGCAGGTTGAAATCCCACATGCTTGATCCTCACTACCCCTGACATCTGCCATTAGGGAACAGTCGAGAGACCCGCATACACATTAGATCTACTGACATAAATCTAATGTAAGGTCAGTTTAAGCCCTCTATGATCACCAATACACCTTATTATGGCGGTCATTAAGGGAACTAATTCTACAGCACCACTTTTTATGGCGCTATAGAATAAGATCTGCATAGGTGTCCTGAACAGCCTTTGAGCGGGTGCTCATGACAGTTTTGATTCTGATATAAACAGCAGGATCGGAGGATCCTTTAACCGGTGGTTTAACCCCGTGATGGCTGTGATCAATAGTCACTACAGTATAATTTTGTTTGGGCTCACCTAATTCTTACCCTAGCAACAGCCTGTGTCATAATGACAAGCACACAGATATATGCTAAAACATAAATTCAAAATAAAGTTCTAAAATATGGATCCATCAATGGAATTTAAAATTTTTTAATAAAAAGAGTAATTAACCGGGTTATCTTACAATAGACAACCCCTTTAATATGGGAGCAACTGCTGATACACATCCCCGGCAAACTGCTGACATTACCAGGGGACACTACAGCCAACTAGACATTTCCCATGCAAAGGCATAAAAACAAATAACGCACATATTCAGTACAAACAATTAATTCAACAGGTTACTTAGTATGAGCAGTAAATAGCATAAAAAATAAACAGAAAAAAAGAACAATGACAAAATCACTTTTTTCCTGTGTCCCTCCCTCCTAAACAAGGCTGCATTAAAGGGGTTTTCCAGTGAAAAGAAATTTATGGCCTATACTCGGGATAGGCCATCAATGTCTGATCCGCGGGGTCCAACTCTCGGCACCTCCGCCAATCAGATGTTTTGAAAGGGTAGCAGCGCTGTTTCCCCTTCATTCCTGTCACAGCTTTGTACTGTGAAAGGCCGTCACACTTGCAGCGGCGGTTCACAGTATAATAGCCTTCTCCCGTTCAAGTGACTTCATCACTTTAATCCAATTATAATAATTGTACATATAAACAATGTTTGCATATAATGCATTCATACAACATATACCAGGATAAATAATCCCCCTCCTCTTTATAACATTCCTTAACTACAGGGTGGGCCATTTATATGGATACACCTAAATAAAATGGGAATGGTTGGTGATATTAACTTCCTGTTTGTGGCACATTAGTATATTGGAGGGGGGAAACTTCTCAAGCTGGGTGTTGACTATGGCGGCCATTTTGAAGTCGGCCATTTTGTATCCAACTTTATTTTTTTCAATGGGAAGAGGGTCATGTGACACATCAAACTTATCAAGAATTTCACAAGAAAAACAATGGTGTGCTTGGTTCCCATTGAAAAAACTAAAGTTGGATACAAAATGGCTGACTTCAAAATGGCCGCCATGGTCAACACCCAGCTTGAAAAGTTTCCCCCTCCCATATACTAATGTGCCACAAACAGGAAGTTAATATCACCAACCATTCCCATTTTATTTAGGTGTATCCATATAAATGGCCCACCCTGTGTGTGTATATATATATATATATATATATATATATATATAAACCTTGTCGTATTATAAATGAATATATTCAAATCTCAATTACTCCTATAATTATAGGTGTGTATAGTTAATATATCAAAAAGCAGCATTTACTAAAGTACCTCTGCGTTTCCGTTTCGGGCCTCCCATTGACATCAATGGGAGGCAGAGAATCCGGTTTTGGCTGCGTTTTTTGCACGCGGTGCGAAAAAAGCCCTGCAAAAAACACGGCAAAGATAGTGCAGGCAGGTCAAAATCTGCCTCAAAATTCCTGAAGGAATTTTGAGGCAGATTTTTCCGCCTGCAAAAAACTCTGCATCTATAGTAGCACCGTCCTACCCAAGATGCTATTCCAGCTCCATGATATAAGAGTATATTACTCTCTCATTCAAATGCTGTGACCTGTGAGTTAATTTAATAAGCACAGTAATCGTACTTATGCCCAACACTATAATGGATCCACCATATATCTGCAATCCAATGAGCTTGACATTAATGTCGATATATATCGATGGTGGGAGACTCTTCAAGTTATCCACGGTCCTACCACCCAATAACGTGAGGATCCAAATATATAATGCATGGGTAAACATTCCATACAGGACAGTAAAGGCCATCACATATTCCAGAAATATATAAGGCCCCATGCACACAAACGTGTTTCTGCGGCCGCAATTCACGCGCAAATCTGCGGGTGAATTGCGGCCCCATTCATTTCAATGGACCCATGCACACGACAGTGGTTTTCACGGTCCGTGTATTGCCCAGGAGAGGGGACCGCAAAAAGATAGGACATGTCTTATTACGGCCATATTTTGCTGTCCAGGCTCATACAAATGAATGCACACGGCCATGTGCACGGCCCTCGATTTGCGGGCGGCCCGCGGGTCACACTCTGCGGCCTTCTGAGCCGCAAATCACGGCAGTGCACACCACTACGGTCATGTGCATGAGGCCTTAGGGCACATTCACACGTGGCGGAATTGCTGTTGAATTCTGCTGCGGACAGTCCGCAGTGGAATTCTGCAGCAGCCGTTTTTTACATTTGTTTTATACATTTTTAGGAAAGTTAGTTCAGAAAATAATCAGGCTGCAGTGCAGAATTTCCCCTCCGCAACACGCTCATGACGTTGCGGAGAAGAAGCAGAATTTCACTGCGTATTTCAGCCTCTGCAATGCAAAAACTGAAATCTGTGGCAAGTCCGCCTGAATTACCTGTCAAATATGCAAATGTTGGTGCAGATTCGTTGCGTAATTGCCCCAAATCTGCACCAACAATTGCAGCGGAAAAATTCTGCCATGTCTGAACATGCCCTTAATAGAACACAGACTTCTAAAAGAGAATAACAAACAAAATCAATTAAAAATTGCAATGAGAATTACAATTCTACAACTATACATCTAATTGCATCACATTCTTGGGGGTGCAAATAGTGGCGATGTTGGGGCATTTAATTGTTCCAGATGTATAGGGTGCTCAACATTGTGTGTTAAAAACCTGTGAACAAAAAAATTAAATAAAAGTATGTGAAAATTTATCAAAATATATGAGAAAAATGACACTGGCAGTGTCCTCAAAGATGTGATGGAATAACAAGGCAAGCATCAATATCTAATGTTACCCCCCATATTTAAGATCAGGACATTATGGTGGGTCCAACTTAAAAATCAATATTTAAAACATCTTGAGTCTATGTATCCAACTTAACCCATTAGTGACCGCCCATAGGTGTTTTTACGGCGGCCACTAATGGGCTTTATTCTGATGCAGTAGCCTTTTTACGGTGCTGCATCACATTAAATAACCAGCGCTGGGAGCAGTTAACCCCTTCCCGCCGCAGCCCTTTTTCAGATTTTCATTTTCGTTTTTTCCTCCCCACCTTCCAAAGGCCATAACTTTTTTATTTTTCCGGTGATATAGCCTTATGAGGGCTTGATTTTTGCGGGACGAGTTGTAGTTTTTTGTTGCACCATTTATTGTGCCATATAATGTACTAGGAAACGGGAAAAAAATGATTTGTGGGGTAGAAAATGTAAAAAAAAACCTGATTCCTCCATTGTTTTTTGAGCGTCGTTTTTACGGAATTTACTGTGCAATTAAAACAACATGTTAACTTTATTTTGTGGGTCAATACGATTACGGTGATATCAAATATATATAGTTTTTTCTATATTTTACTACTTTTACAAGTAAAAACCTAAGTGTAAAGAGAAAATTTATTTTATGTCGCCAAATTCCGAGAGCCATAAGTTTTTAATTTTTACGTAGATTAAGGGGTATAAGTGTCGTTTTTATTAATACCATTTTGGTGTGCATGCGACATTTTAATCACTTTTTTATAACATTTTTTGTAGAAGATGAGGTCACCAAAAAATAGAGATTCTGGCGTTTACAATTTTTTTTTTTTACGGCATTCACCGTGCGGGTTAAATAATGATATATTGTAATAGTTCAGACTTCTACGGACGCGGCGATACCAATTATGTTTATTTTTTTTTACTATGCTCTAGGGGAAAAATGGGAAATGGGTTTTGTTTTTTTTACATAAAAAAAACACTTTATTTAACAAATGTTTACTTTTTTTATTAGTCTCCCTAGGGGACTTCAACCAGCGATCGTTAGATCACTTGCACGATATACTTCAATACTAATGTATTGCAGTATATCGTGATTCTGACAGGCTTCTTTTAAGCGGGGTGAGCGATGAGCTGTTAGAGGGGGTCGCCCCCCTCTTTCTAACGATTTAAATGCTGCGATCGGTATTGACCGCAGCATTTAACGAGTTAAACGAGCGGGATCGCGCTCAAGCTCGTTACTCTGAAGTGTCGGCTGTAACATACAGCCGACACCGGCATCGTATCCGTGAGCCTGTTCCATACTTCCCCTACCCAACTTTGGCGTATGAATATGTCAAATGTCGAGAAGGGGTTAAACGTCCCTGCTCTCGGCTACCAGAGGTAGCTGAGGGCTGGAAGCATACCTGCTTGAATGGAAGAGATCGGTTACCAGTATCGATCTCACACGTTTAACACCACATATGCGGCGCTAAATAGAGAGCGCCGCATCTTAGTATTTTTGGAGAGAGAGGGAGGAAGCTCCCTCTCTCACCCCACCGGCATTCTGCGATAGATCGCAGGGTACTATGGCAGCATGGGGCCTAACAAGGGCCCCCAGGTCTGCCCTAGTTAACACCTGCTAAGCCATGCCAGAGGCATGGCCTAGCAGATGCCTGTCCGTTTTACACGGATAGGCAGTAATACACTGCAATACAGAAGTATTGCAGTGTATTACAAAAGCGATCGGATGATCGCATAGTGAAGTCCCCTAGAGGGACTAGTAAAAAAGTTAAAAAAAAGTTTCATAAAGTTAATAATTTTAAAATAACCGAAAAACAACTGGAAAAACCCACCCCTACAAAATACTTTATCATTAAAAAAAATAAATCAAAAAAGTTACACATATTTAGTATCACCACGTCCGTAACGACCCCAACTATGAAGTCATTACATTATTTAACCCACTCGGCGAACGCCGTAAATAATAAAATAAAAAACAATGCAAGAATTGTTGTTTTCTGTGCATTCTGCCTTAAAAAAATGTGATAAACAGTAATCAAAAAGTCGCATGTACTCCAAAATGGTACCAATAAAAACTACAAGTCGTCCCGCAAAAAACAAAGCCCTCATACAGCTGCATAGACGGAAAAATAAAAAAAGTTACTGCTCTTCAAATATGGAGACACAAAAACAAATAATTTTGGAAAAAAAAGTGTTTTTACTGCGTAAAAGTAATAAAACATACAAAATCTATATAAATTTGGTATTGTTGCAATCAAAACAAACCCATTGAATAAAGTTATTGTGTTATTTATACCACACAGTAAACGGCGTAAATTTAGGACACAAAAACGTGTGGCGAAATTGCTGGGTTTTTTTCTATCCGCCCCCCCCCCCCCAAATAATAAAAGTTAATCAATAAATTACAGGTACCCCAAAATGGTGCTAATAAAAAATACAACTTGTCCCGCAAACAACAAGACCTTATACAGCAATGTCAACCCAAAAATAAAAAAGTTATAGCTCTTTGAATGCGACGATGGAAAAACTTAAAAATTAGCTTGGTCATTAACCCTTTCCCGACATTTGTCGTAATTATACGACATGGAAAGGCAGTGCTTCCCGCAAAATGTCGTATACTTACGCCAAATGCTTGGCACCGGCTCAGAAGCTGAGTCGGTGCCATCATCCCCAGATGTCAGCTGTATCTGACAGCTGACATCCTGCTGTAACGGCGGGGACCAAAGTTAGCTTCGATCCCCGCCATTAACCCCTTAAATGCAGCCGTCAAAAGCGATCGCTACATTTAAGGTGTTTGCAGCTCATCGACACCCCAGCAATGACATCGCCGGGGTGTCGGTGGCTGCAATGGCAACCAGAGGCCTGATACTGGCCTCCCGGTGTGCCTAGCATGGAAAACTTCCAGCCCCCGCCCGGAGGCGGGGCCTGAAAGGCTTCCGTAGCTGCCAGTAAGAGATGAGCCGGCGTCATCAGCGGTGTATGTCAGCTGTATGTTACAACTGACATCCACTTGTAATGGCATGAACCGGAGCCAGCTCCGATCCCTGCCATTAACCCCTCAGATGCAGCGATAGGATGCGATCGCTGCATCTTTGTGGTTGCAAGCAGATCGCCAGCTGTGCCCTGCAATCGCACGACTGCCGAGTGCTATTATGACACCAGGAGACCTAACAATGGCCTTCTGTTTGCCTTTACAGAAGCTGATTAGGCCCCGCTCAGAGGCGAAGCCTAATCGGCTTGCTGTCAGTGAATGACTGACAAATCTAATACATTGCACTACGTAGGTAGTGCAATGTATTAGAAAAAAAATCTGACAATTGGACCTTCAAGTCCCCTAGTGGGACTAAAGTAAAGTGTAAAAAAAAAGTGAAAAAAAAAAATGTGAAAAAAAGTTGTAAAAAATAAAACACAATCGCCCATTTTCCCGAAATCAAGTCCTTTATTATTGAAAAAAATAAATAAACCATACATATTTGGTATTGCCGTGACCTTAACGGCCTAAACTAAAAAAATATTATGTTACTTATTCCACGCGGTGAACGGTAAAAAAAAACTTAAAAAATAATGCCAGAATTTCTGTTTTTTGGTCACTTTGCCTTACAAAAATTGAAATAAAAAGTGATCAAAAAGTCGGATGTATCAAAAAATGGTGCCAATAAAAACAATAGCTCGTCTCGCAAAAAACAAGCCCTCATACAGCTCTGTCGAAGAAAAAATTAAAAAGTTATGGTTCTCACAACATGGCGACAGAAAAAATACATTCTTTTTACAAAAGTAATTTTATTGTGCAAAAAGATGTAAAACATAAAAAAGTTCTATAAATTAGTTATCGCTGGAATCTTATTGACTCGCAGACTCGCAGAATAAAGTTAACATGTCATTTATAACGCATGGTGAACGCTATATAAAAAAAACCCTAAAAAAACAATGCCGTTTTTTGGTCAACTTGCCTCTCAAAAAATATGATAAGAAGTGATCAAAAAGTCGCATGTCATGTACCCCAAAATGATTTATCGGGACCCTAAAATTAGGGAACCAGGAAGGGGGGCCCAAACATATCTGCTAGAAGCGAGGGTGCCCGTATTATACCAGGACAACACTTCCCAGCAAAATTCCCCAAACTGCAAAGGTGCGGAGTGTGGACCAAAAGGGGGATAAGTAAAGACACCGTTTATCAGTGCGACACCGGCCTGTGCAGAAATGATTGCTTCACAGCGTAACACACATCTATGGATTATTTTATTGTTTACCCCATTATTATACCCCCTGACTATGCCCCTGATGTACTCTGCCCAGCTTAAATATGCCCCCACATTATAAACGGAAACACCAGTAATACGCAAACAAAACTACTACCAAGCAAAATCTACGCTTCAAAAGCCAAATGGCGCTCCCAACCATCTGAGACCTACAGCGTGCCCAAACAGCAGTTTACTTCCACATATATGGCACCGCCATACCCGGGAGAACCCTTTTAACAATTTTTGGGATGTGTGTCCCCAGTGGCATGAGCTGGGCACGACATACTTGCCATTGAATTGGCAATTCTAGGGAAAAATTTTAATTTTTACTTTGCACCATACGCAGCGTTCATTTATGAAAAATACCTGTGGGGTGAAAATGCTCACTACACCACAATAAATGCCTTGAGGGGTCACTTCTGGGGGGTTTTCTTTTATTATTTCCCATCTGAGCCTTTGCAATTGTGAACAAATTCTATGTAAATCGCCAAATTAGGCATCAATTTCGCATGGTATTCTCTCACTCCTGAGCCCTGTCAAATGCCCAGGCAAAAGATTAGTGCCCCATGTAGGTTGATTCTAAAACCGGGAAACACAGCATAATAGAGAGCTGTCTTGTTATGGTGGCACAAGCTGGGCATCACATATTGGCATATCTATTAAAAAATCTAATTTTTACTCTGCAATATTGAGTGCACACTAATTTATGCAAAACACCTGCAGGGTTAACATACTCACTACACCCCTAGGTGAATACCTTGAGGGGTGTCGTTTCCAAAATGGGGGTCACTTTTGGAGGGTTTCCACTGTTTTAGTCCCACAGGGCTTTTGCAAATGCTACATAGCGAGCAGAAACCAATCCAGCAAAATCTGTACTCCGAAAGCCAAATGGCACTCCTTCCCTTCTGAGCCCTGCCGTGTGCCCAAAAATGAGTTTATAACCACATATCGGGTATTGCCATACACGGGAGAAATTGCTTAACAAATGTTGAGGTTCTTTCCTGCTTTATTTTTTGAGAAAATGAAAAATTTTCGCTAAAGCTACGTCTTATTGGAAAAAAAAATTTTATTTTTATTTTCACGGCCCAATTTAAATAAAATCTATGAAACAGCTGTGGGGTCAAAATGCTCACAGATGGAGTCTCTTTTGGGGAGTTTCCACTGTACTGGTACCTTAGGGGCTTTGCAAAAGCGACATGGTGTCAAGAAACCAATCCAGCAAAATCTGTGCTCCAAAAGCCAAATGGCGCTCCTTCTCTTCTGTTCCTTGCCATGTGCCCAAACAGCAGTTTATGACCACATATGGGGCATTGCCGTACTCGGGAGAAGTTTCTTTACAAATGTTGGGGTTCTCTTTATTTGTTGAGAAAATGCAAAATTTTGAGCTAAAGCTACATCTTATTGAAGAAAAAGGATTGTTTTTCTTTTCACTGCCCAATTCTAATAAATTCTATGAAACACCTGTGGGGTCAAAATTATCACTACACCCGTAGATGAATTCTTCAAGGGGTGTAGATTTCAAAATGGGCTCACTTTTTTGGTGTTTTCATTGTTTTGTCCCCTCAAGGGCTCTGCAAATGTGACATGGCTTCCGCAAACCATTCCTGCTAAATTTGAGCTCCAAAAGCCAAATGGCGCTCTTTCCCTTCTCAGCCCTGCCATGTGTCCAAACAGCCGTTTATTACCACATGTGGGGTATTGTTTTAATCGGGAGAAATTGCTTTACAAATGTAGTGGTGCATTTTCTCCTTTAGTCCTTGTGGAAATTAGAAAAAAATAGCTAAACCTACATTTTCTTTGAAAGAATGTAGATTTTCATTTTTACGGCCTACTCCCAATAATTTCTGCAAAAAACCTGCGGCGTCAAAATGCTCACTATACCCCTACATAATTTCCTCAAGGGGTGCAGTTTCCAAAATGGGGCGACTTGTGGGGGGTTTCCACTGTTTTGGTCCCTCAGGGGCTTTGCAAATGCGACACGGCCTCCAAAAACCATTCCTGCTAAATTTGAGCTCCAAAAGCCAAATGGCGCTCTTTCCCTTCTAAGCTCTGCCGTGTGTCCAAACAGCCGTTTATGACCACATGTGGGGTACTGTTTTACTCGGGAGAAATTGCTCTACCAATGTTGTGGGGCTTTTTCTCCTTTAGTCCTTTTGGAAATGAAAAAAAATTAGCTAAACCTACATTTTATTTGAAAGAATATCGATTTTCATTTTCATGGCCTACTTCCAAAAATTTCTGCAAAAAATCTGTCTGGTCAAAATGCTTACTATACCCCTAAATAAATTCCTTGAGGGGTGTAGTTTCCCAAATGGGCTCACTTTTGGGGGGTTTCCACTATTTTGGTACCACAAGAGCTCTTCAAAGCTGACATGGTGCCTAAAATATATTCTAATAGAAAGGAGTGTCCAAAAATCCACTAGGTGCTCCTTTACTTCTGAGGCCTGTGTTTCAGTCCATAAGCATACTGGTGACAAGTGCTCCTGATCTGAAAATAGAGAAGAGAACAACTTCATCCAAAGTACTAGAGCCACATGTGGGATATTTCCTAAAACTGCAGAATCTGGGCAATAATTATTGAGTTGCGTTCCTTTGGTAAAACTTTGTGTTACAAAAAAAATGGATTAAAAATGAATTTCTGCAACAACAAAAAATGAAATTTGTAAATTTCACCTCTACTTTGGTTTAATTCCTGTGAAACGTCTAAAGGGTTAAGAAACTTTCTTAATGCTGTTTTGAATACTTTGAGAGGTGGAGTTTTTAAAATGGGGTGACTTTTTGGAGGTTTCTAATATATAAGGCCCTAAAAGCCACTTCACAACTGAACTGGCCCCTGTAAAAATAGCCTTTTGAAATTTTCTTGAAAATGTGAGAAATTGCTG
Source organism: Rhinoderma darwinii (assembly GCF_050947455.1). NCBI lineage: Eukaryota > Metazoa > Chordata > Amphibia > Anura > Rhinodermatidae > Rhinoderma > Rhinoderma darwinii. The sequence continues at coordinate 77,691,830 of NC_134696.1, read as the reverse complement.
CTAAAGTTCTAAGCCTAACGTCATAGAAAAATAAAAGGATGTTCAAAAAACAATGTCAATCTAATGTAGACATATGGGGGATGTTAATTAGCGACTATTTTGTGTGGTATAACTGCCTGTCTTACAAGCAGATCCATTTAAATTTAGAAAAATGCTAATGTTTGCAATTTTTCGCTAAAGTTTGGTGGTTTTCACATTTAAATATTCAATGTATCGAGCAAATTTTGCCAGTAACATAAAGTCCAATGTGTCACGAGAAAACAATGTCAGAATCGCTTGGATAGGTTAAAGCATTCCGACGTTATTACCACATAAAGTGAAACATGTCAGATTTGAAAAATGAGACTCTGTCAGGAAGGTCAAAAGTGGCTAATGAGGGAAGGGGTTAAGGCCTAAAATATACTGGTCACTAAAGGGTTAAAGATCCACCAAAGTTCCATCGGATTTAAATAAGCGATCTCCACCTACCGACACAGTATTAACTTTATATATGTAAGGAATGTCCTAAACAGGAGAGCAACTGTTTGATTTGGTATATATTGTGTGACTACATGATGTCCAAACACTGTTTATATGTGTTATTATTTAATTATCAATTCTTATTATTAGATTGAAATGATGCGTTTATACACTTGTACTCTTTTACAGCTCGAGAAAGGCTCCAAGTAAGCCGCAACATTGCAAAAGTTAATAAATGGATCAAGTCGAGTGCTGCCTCTGTATACCTCTAAGACTAAGAAGAAGTATCGGGGTCATTAGACAACGTATACAATGAGCTACCATTTTTTAAACTGTCCCACAGTCTGGAAGGAGAAGTAATGTGAAGCTTCAGGAATTGTCTGACCTGATCATATTTTTGGGATGAGAAACAAATCATGTTCCGCCATGACTTTCTAGTTTAATTGTAAACAGATATTACACTGACTGATAATCCACTATGGATCCTTTATGTGTTCTGAATCCCCTGTATATTTGTAGGACAGGTCTATACTTGTTGGATTCTGTAAACACTAGGTAGACTTTGGTAAGTCACTGTGCTTTCAGATCTTTCAATGAGCAGCATGAAAAGTGTTTGTAATCAGGGTCATTCCCAAGGTAACAGGGACTCAGCAGCCATGTGAGACACAGCGGCTCCTCTTACAGGAGTGAGGAAGAAAACAGGCAGAACTACAGAGTGAGAGAGAGACTCACACGCACATAATGCAGGACGTTTAAAGAAAAGGGAAAGACTAGAAGATACTACACAAAATCTACAAATTTATCTTAAATCTGGAGGATGGTAGAAGACTTTAAGGTCAAGAGAGAGACTTGAAGAACATCTATATTCATGAGACATTCACTCTAAGAAGACATAGAGGTATGAACTTTAGCCACTAATCCCATAGTAAAAGGTACAACAGATAGAAGTCTACAGTCATTGGTTGGGGCTTTAACAAAACTTTAATGGGGAAGAAATATAATACAATAGTAGTTGAGGTTGCAAAGGTAGTACATCAGACACAAGACAGAAAAACGGGGAGCGAAGAGAGAAACGGGAGAGACATCCATGTGTAGGACAAAGAGTTCAGCTATGGCACTGAAAACAAGGCCTACAAATCCATGAAGGAAGGGGGTAAGTGCCTTTGTACTTTGGATGAAGTTGTTCCCTTCTCTATTTTCAGATCGGGAGCACTTGTCACCAGTATGTCAGCTGCTTCTAGTAATAATATGACGCCACATTCATCATATATGTTTAGCACCCCCACCCCTCATTCTTCTATCGGCAAACTGGTCTCCAAATAGATTACGTGGTATATACTGGTATGGGGAATCATTCTATATGGCCTTAGTTGTTATGGCTAAACAAATACCAGAGCCTACTATCTGTATATTTCTGAGTTTCTGTACATGATGCTATTTGTAGCTCTGTGAGCTTAGTTGTTCTGAATGTAGAGTTACACAAGCATCAGGTTCAGGACAGGGAGGGCTGCTTGAAGGCACGCTAGGAGCTGTCATTTATAGCCACTATAGCCATTTTACAACTTACTTAGTTGCAGGAATGCAATTTTTTTAAATGTATTAGAAGTCAAGATGCATTTAATTATGGAAATAAATTAAACCTAGGGAAAAAAAGGTTCCAAAGCTTCAAAACATACATGATTGTTTAAAACGGAAAGTCCATCAAGGGAAAAAATAATCGTATTGATGGTAATGATTTCTACTGAATGATACGACTAAGGGTATGTTCACACGGCCTATTTACGGACGTAATTCGGGCGTTTTTGCCCCGAATTACGTCTGAAAATAGCGCCTCAATAGCGCTGACAAACATCTGCCCATTGAAAGCAATGGGCAGACGTTTGTCTGTTCACACGAGGCGTTTATTTACGCGCCGCTGTCAAATGACGGCGCGTAACTAGACGCCCGCGTCAAAGAAGTGACCTGTCACTTCTTTGGCCGTAATTGGAGCCGTTCTTCATTCACTCCAATGAATAGCAGCGCCAATTACGGCCGTAATTGACGCGGCGTTCAAGCGCCTGCACATGCCGGTACGGCTGAAATTACGGGGATGTTTTCAGGCTGAAACATCCCCGTAATTTCAGCCGTTACGGACGCCCTCGTGTGAACATACCCTAATACTTCTACTAGTGTGTGTTCAATATGCCTGTAGATATGTTATAATTACGATAATCAAAAATTCTAAGTTGGTCGAATACACTTTGGTTGGATAGTCACAATCTGCTCAAAAAAGGCCCACAAGCTACAATGTGGCCATGTTGGTTTATGGGTAAGGCCCCGTTCACATCTGCGTTGGAGGCTCCATTAGGGGCCTATGCGCTTTTGTTTCCAGTATATCCACGGACACCCACAATGGAAAGCAGATTAAAGTCAATATGTTGCATTGGGCACAAGTTGTCTCTGACAGAGCAGAACAACAGAATGCCGAACGCAGATGTGAACAGGACTGAATACTGGGTTTGCAAATTCTGCTTACAGAACATTTGTTGTTTGCAGATTTAGTCTAACTTTTAGTAACTGGCATAGACAGTAAGCTATGTCCAGGCTTGGTATTTTAGTCTGGGAACACTTGTGTCATGTTTTTTTTTTACCGGATCAATGATGGATATGATGGATCAGTGAATAATCCATCATGATCCATTGTTTTCTCTCAATGATTTGGTTTGTCAGGTTAACTTTTTTTTTCTCATTTGCCCGATAATTGGCCAGTGTAAAAGGACCTTGAAGTGTCTTACTGATCACTGGTATTCTTAGGTTGGTAAGTTAGCGTAGGATAGACCCGTTCATTGAACACAATCCAACTTTCTCACCCTGATTTTGGATTACAATTTGCAATTGTTATTTGGTCCCTTTCAATTATAACAACTCCAGGACTGCACAGCCTACCGACTGATTTTGTGGTTAGTGAAAGCACTGTACCCTCACTCATTTGATTTTTAGGGCTAAACCTGATCAGGTAACTCAAAAACGTCCATTCATGTTACATATATAGGTACAAGATGCTGAGATGTGAGGAGATGCATGGCGGGGTCCTCATACATGGACTAGAGTTTTTCTTCCCCTGAAACAAAATAGCAGCACTTTTTTTATTTTATTTTTTATTTGTAGAGCACATATTTCGTTAGTTCATGGAAGAAAATCCCCATTAAAAAGCAGCTCACTCATGTGGGGACCTCGCCAAACAACTGGTTACTGCAACTCCTGCGAGGGTGATATGTGGAAGAAGGAGATGTTGGGGTTAACTGTAGTCACGCATCTTTTTTTTCTGAGGGTTTTGAGTAAAACAAAGGGGCAGCGGTTCTTCACTGCAGCACTGACACAGGATACACATGCTCATGCTGCTATGTCCAGTACAGAAGTGAAGGACTGCAGTGCTCCGGCAAGCGCCATCGCCCCATTGTACTGCTGATCAAAGATGTCCAGGTCCCCACTGATCACACTTTGAAAGAACTATCCCAAGTATAGGCCAGCAATGCAAGCTCCAGAAAAAGCTTGCAAAATATTTCTCATATGTTTCTGCTGCAAAAAAAATCTAAAAATATGTTGCAGATTCAGTGCCTACAAATAACAAATTGGTAAGATTACTTTTATAGTTTAAACTCACAGGAAAGCCTTAGGCCCCATGCACACGAACGTGCTTTTGCGGCCGGAATTCCCCCGAAAATCCACAGGAGAATTGCGGTCCCATTCATTCCTATGGGGCCATGCACACGACCGTGGTTTCCACGGTCCATACATGGCCCAGGAGCCCGGACCACAGAAAGAACGGGCAAGTCTTATTACGGCCGTGTTCTGCGGTCCAGGCTCATAGCTAATAATGGCCGCGGCCATGTGCGCGGCCCGTGATTTGCGGGCGGCTTGCGGGTGACACTCCGCCCCCGGCCGACCAGAAAATGACGGCTATTGCAGCAGATCGGCGCTGCAATGTAGATTACAGTAAAGTTTTTATTTTTAAAAAACGAGCATTTTTGGCCAAGTTATGACCATTTTTGTATTTATGTAAATGAGGCTTGCAAAAGTACAACTGGGCGTGTTTAAAGTAAAAGTCCAACTGGGCGTGTATTCTGTGCGTACATCGGGGCGTGTTTACTACTTTTACTAGCTGGGCGTTCTGACGAGAAGTATCATCCACTTCTCTTCAGAACGCCCAGCTTCTGGCAGTGCAGACACACAGCGTGTTCTCGAGAGATCACGCTGTGACGTCACTCACTTCCTGCCCCAGGTCCTGCATCGTGTCGGACGAGCGAGGACACATCGGCACCAGAGGCTACAGTTGATTCTGCAGCAGCATCGGCGTTTGCAGGTAAGTCGATGTAGCTACTTACCTGCAAACGCTGATGCTGCTGCAGAATCAACTGTAGCCTCTGGTGCCGATGTGGCCGACACGATGCAGGACCTGGGGCAGGAAGTGAGTGACGTCACAGCGTGATCTCTCGAGAACACGCTGTGTGTCTGCACTGCCAGAAGCTGGACGTTCTGAAGAGAAGTGGATGATACTTCTCGTCAGAACGCCCAGCTAGTAAAAGTAGTAAACACGCCCCGATGTACGCACATAATACACGTCCAGTTGGACTTTTACTTTAAACACACCCACTTGGACTTTTGCAAGCCTCATTTGCATAAATACAAAAATGGTCATAACGGCCAAAAATGCTCGTTTTTTTAAAATAAAAACGTTACTGTAATCTACATTGCAGCGCCGATCTGCTGCAATAGCAGATAGGGGTTGCAAAATCTGGTGACAGAGCCTCTTTAAGTTTAGTACCATCCCTGGGGTCTAAAGTAAAGAAGGCATTAATGTCTGCAACCCTTGTGGTCTATTGCAGTAAAGTGGTCAATGTCTGCAACCCTTGTGGTCTAGGGCAGTAAAGTGGTTAATGTCTGCAACCCTGGTGGTCTAGGGCAGTAAAGGGGTTAATTTTAATATGTCTAGTGGTCTAGGGTAGAGAAAAGGTTAATGTTGCACATCTAATGTCCAGTGGGTTACGCACCCATGCAAGCTCCAGCGTTGTCCCTGTAGCAGGAAGGTACAGACTAGTATGGACAGACTGCTCCCCATGGTCCCCCCCTCTCACACAGACTGATATACATACACCCTTTTCTAACACACTGGTCCCCATGCCCCCAATTGTTACACAGACTTCTCCCCATGCCCTCTCCCACAGATCGGTCCCCTCCTCTAATATAGACTGTTCCCTAAGCCCCCCTCTCACACTACCTTCATGTCTGGTCATGTGACCTCCTCTCTAGCTTCTACCCTAGTGGATAGAGAGGACTATGCAGGAACAGACACACAGTTCTCTTCAAGAGTGCTCTGCCCATTCATTAACCCCTTAAAGTGCAAGCCCTTTTTTGATTTTTTGTTTTTAGTTTTTCACTCCCCACCTTCTACGAGCCATAACTTTTTTATTTTTACATCAATAGAGGCTTGTAATGGCTTGATTTTTTGCGGAAGGAAATTTAGTTTCAATTGGCATAATTTAAAGTACCATATAATGTACTGGGAACCTGAAAAAAATTCTATGTGGGGTGGAATTGGAAAAAACTTGGATTCCTCCATTTTCATTTGGGTTTAGCTTTTAAGTCTTTCACTGTGCGGTAAAAACTACAAATTAACTTTATTCTGCTGGTCAATATGATTACGGCTATACCAAATATAATTATATGGTTTTTTTTATGTTTTACTTCTTTTACAAAAAAAAACTATTTGTTAGAAAAAAAAAATTGTCTTGCCATACACTCAAAGCCATAACTTTTTTATTTTTGAGCGGTGTGAGGGCTTATTTTTTGCGGCACGAGCTGTGGTTTTTATTGGTACCATTTTTTAATACATACTACTTTTTGATCACTTTTTGTCACATTTTTTTTACTGCTAAATTGACAAAAAAAAAAAACGATTCAGGTGTTTTATATTTTTTCTTTTTAATGGATTTTAGACAAAAAAAATGGAAAAAGTTTTTTTTTTTAACTTTTAATATATATATATTTTTTCACTACGGAAAACTTTATTTATTTATTTTTTTTTTTACAATTTTTATTAGTCCCCACCCTTCGTCATGTGACCGGCCCCGATGTACTCTATGTACAAGCAGTAGCAATAAAGCAGCGATTACATGGAGTGCTGTACATAGGGGCCAGTCACATGATGAAGAGTCGTGTCATCATAAAAAAAGACTGTGCCACTAGACTTCTAGTCCCCCGCCAGCGCTATAAAAATCTATGAAAATCTCAGAATCAGCTCAACGGGGGAACGGAATGTATATTAGCGAGTGTACTCACATACTGCAGTGAGTACACTGCTAATACTTTTCGATCCCCACATAACCCCGGTAACAGTGCACCATGCATGGAGTATACTGTGGTTTTAAAAAATGTAACAAAAGTTCTGCTCATCCCAATGTAACATCTGACCTCTATGGTAAAATACTGTTAAGGCATGCAATATACTGACTCCATGCAGTTGCACTGGATAGGTGTTAGGGTATGTGCACACACACTAATTACGTCCGTAATTGACGGACGTATTTCGGCCGCAAGTCCCGGACCGAACACAGTGCAGGGAGCCGGGCTCCTAGCATCATACTTATGTACGATGTTAGGAGTCCCTGCCTCGCTGCCGGACAACTGTCCCGTACTGTAATCATGTTTTCAGTACGAGACAGTTGTCTTGCAGCGAGGCAGGGACTCCTAGCATCGTACATAACTATGATGCTAGGAGCCCGGCTCCCTGCACTGTGTTCGGTCCGGTACTTGAGGCCGAAATACGTCCGTCAATTACGGACGTAATTAGTGTGTGTGCACATACCCTTACATCTATATGAGCAGTTTAATACTGGTGCAATACACACGTATTTGGAAGCCCAAAGGCCAAAAAAATAATGCTGTAAAGTTACATAGTAGCATAACATTTGTTTTGTTTTGCTGACTCACAGAGCAACTTCACATGTCCTAACAGTAAGTAAAAAAGCAACCCTTCCAAACTTCATGAATAACAATTAAAATAAATCACTGGTAAGCTCAAGTCAAATGTCCCAGCATAATATATGAGAGCCGGCGCTACTGTATAGCGGCTGCAAATAATTGTACAGCCACAGGTCATAGAAGTCCGTTAAAGAAGGCAGAGACCTTATGCCTCATGCACACGACCGCAGCCATGTGCACGGGCGTGATTTTCGAGTCGGCCGGGGGTGGAGTGTCACCCGCAAGCAGCCCGCAAATCGCGCGCCGTGCACATGGCCGCGGCCATTATTTCCTATGAGCCTGGACCAACAGAACACGGCCGTAATAAGACATGTCCGTTCTTTCTGCGGTTCGGGCTCCTGGGCCATGCACGGACCGTGAAAACCATGGTCGTGTGCATGGCCCCATAGGAATGAATGGGGCCGCAATTCTCCCGTGGATTTTCGGGGGAATTCCGGCCGCAAAAGAACGTTCGTGTGCATGGGGCCTTAGTTTTTTTTTACCATTTCTGCCTTATTGACCAGTATATACACAGCGATTAAAAAGTGTTGTGTCTAAAACAGAGAACGTGACAGTCGTGCTCAGGGGCATAAGAAGATGCCAATATTATATATAGCACATGATAACCAGGGAGCCCTGGTTTTGTATTAGGGCCCAAGAGCTTCAGGTTATACCTCTGGTACTGCTAACTAGACCAGGCACATCACTCAGGGTATGTTCACATGCAAACTCAAAAACATCTGAATATACGGAGCTGTGTTTTCAGACGTTTTTTAAGCCACTCACGATTTTCGCAGCGTTTTTTACGGCCGTTTTTGGAGCTGTTTTCTATAGCGTAAATGAAAAACAGCTCCAAAAACGTCCCAAGAAGTGTCCTGCACTTCTTTTTCACGGCCGTTTTTCAAAACGGCCGCTTAAAAAAAGGGCCCATCGGAACAGAAGGCTGTTTTCCGATTTTTCGGACGTTTTTCGGACGTTTATGGCCCGAAAAACGGTCGGAAATAGGCCGTGTGAACATACCCTAACTGTCAAATTATCATGGCTATTTTCCCCTGTAGAAATTCTATATGTGATAAAAAAATAAACTGTTTGAAAATAAAAATGTTATTTTTTTCTTTCCTTTTTTTTACTGTTTTCACACACTAACAACCCAATAATTCTAAAGACACACCAAACACTATGAAGGAGATTCATTAAAGGGATTGTGTGATTCATACATGCAATTAGGGAATTCTGAATTAATAGATGGGGTCCTCTGTTCAGGATTCTCATCTCTTGGCTGGAGTGGAAAGCAGTTACAAGGAGCGTCTCTGGGTGACCTGTCCTGTCCTGCGTCCTGCATTATACAGACATCACATTGCTATGAATGGACACTCTGTAATACTTAATTCCCCATGTGGTGGCGCTGCAGGGACATTGAACACTTACGGCCAGGTTTCACCACAGATTAGAGGTGATCGCTGGATTCCCAGCAGGGGGACAGTTTGTGATCAATTTATTGTCAAGGGACTCTTCTAAAAAGAAGGGATTGTTCTGCCAGTGCAGGGCACCATAGCCATTAACAGGGAACAGTTAATGAATCTGATGTAGGTCACACCAGGTTGGACCTGACATGAATTTTCCCCCTTCTTTGAATACATTCTTATGGGTAAGTTCACATGCAGCAGATTTGTTGCAGAAACTTCTGCAAATGCCCCAGTCATCTGAAAGGAGATTGCAAAAAACCCATGAACATGCTGCAGAAACAACCCCATTCACATGTATGGAACGTATTTTCTTAAAAATGTCAGCAAAAAATCTGAAGCATGTGAACATACCATATGAGGCTGATATACTAAACTTGCATTTCATACGCCAATCTTAGCTTTATACTCCGCTAGAGTAAGATGCAACAAATTTATTAAGAGGTGCGACCATTCGCCAACAATTTCTAAACACCCCACCCCATCGGACAAAAAATAAAAAATTAATTATACTGACTTCACCCCTCTGGTTCGACCAACGTCCTGATGTTGCCTGGCGTCAGTATGTCGTATGAGCTTCAACATGCTGAGGGGACTTGAAGGGGAGAAACGGAGAGAAGTGATGAGGTAAGCATTTTTTTTTTTGTCCGATGAGGGGGTAGTCTTGTGAGGGGGGTAATCTGATCGGGGGGTAAGGTAAGGGGACCGGCCGGTTTTTGGGCATAAATTTTAATAATCTTGTGTGGCCATTGAGGCCCCTCCCGTTTTGGTAAGCCACGCAGCTCAAATTGCGACTTTTGGCCCCTTTTGTGACTGTTCGGCTGATAAATCCCCCCCCGTATGTGTCCAAAAAAGTGGCACAGGGGCTTTCTAAATAGCGTCATATGTCATATTTTATCACAGTATTTCTGGCCAAAAAATAAAGCCCTATCTATAATTTAGAAAAAGACTAAGGCCTTATTCACACGAACGTGTTATATGTCGGTACTGCGCGTGTGATTTTCACGCGCGTCGCCCGGACCTATGTTAATGAATGGGGCCGTTCAGACTGTCAGTGAATTTCACGCAGCGTATGTGCTCTGCGTGAAACTCATGACGTCCTATATTTGGTCATGTTTCGCGCTGCACGCACCCATTGAAGTCAATAGGTGCGTGCAACTCGCGCTCGGCACACGGAAACGCTACAGTAGTAAAAACTATGAATGAAAACAGAAAAGCACCACGTGCTTTTCTGTTTGTAAACACAAAAACAGAGTGTCATCATGATGCCGGCTGCGCGAAAATCACGCAGCCACGCATCATATGCTGATGACACACGGACCTTTTGCACGCGCAAAACGCAGCGTATTTTGCGCACGCAAAACGCACATGCTCGTGTGATTCCGGCCTTAGGGTATGTTGCCACACTCAGGACACGCTGCAGATTTTCTGCAAAAGAAAATCTGCAGCAGAATCTCTAGAAAAACGCTGGTAAATCTGTGACAGAAATCCGCAAAACATAGTGCGTTTTTCTGCTCATACTGCTGATGAAACGCTGCGTTTTTTCCACAGTGGTTTTACCTGCGTATTTAGTTTTAAAAATTTCTTATAGCAAAGTATATGTGCACCCGGTTTTTACTGCGTAACTGCTGTAAAAACCGCAACAATGTAAATCTGTTGCTGAATTTCTGCTCCCCATTGCAGTCTACGGGCCAAACATGCAGCATCTCCACACAGAACATGTATTATAAATTAACATGCTGCGGAATTGAAAAACGCACCGCAGACCACTTTCCGCCCGACTTTTGTGCGTTTTTTTCCCGCAGCATGGGCATGAGATTTTCTAAATCTCATTCACTTTGCTGCTACTGTAAATGCTGCGGAATTTCCGCAGAGAATTCCGTTGTGGAAATTCTGCAGCGTTTACGCTACGTGGGGACCCAGCCTTAAAGGGGTTGTCCCACCACAATAACTTATTACTTATCCATAGGATAGGTGATAAATGTTTGATCGCTAGGGGTCCCACCTTTGGGACCCCAATTGCTAAAGAGAACGGTGGTCCTGAAGCCCGTTATGAAGGGAGCGGCAGCTCACGCATTCGCCCTGCCACTCCATTCATTTTCTATGGGACTGACAGAGATAGCAGAGTACAGCGCTCGCCTATCTCTGGCAGTCCCATAGAGAATATATGGAGCAGTAGAGTACATGCGTGACATGCCGTTCCGTTCATAAACATCCAGTAAAAAATGGCAACGTTTCAACCCGTGACAAGTGGAGTTCACCATGCTTTTTCTGAAGATATAATAATAATAATAATAATAATCTTTATTTATATAGCGCCAACATATTACGCAGCACTTTACAATTTAGAGGGAACATGAAACAAACAATATCAGACATTACATAGTGACAAAGTTCATTTACAATTCAAACCTGGGGAGTGAGGACCCTGCTCGCAAGAGCTTACAATCTATGAGGACATAAGGGAGACACAAAGTGTAATAGTGTTTGTTCTGTACAATGGATATCCACAGGATATGTCATAAATGTCCGATAGATGTGGATCCCAACTCTGTGACCCGCATCTATCTCTAGAACGGGGCCCCCTAAATCCCGTTTTATCTTACCCGGCTCCGCTGTCTCTCGGCCACTTCCTGGTTACATGGTCGAGTTACGAAACAGCGTAACTCGTTGAGCTTCGCAGTTTCCATAACTCCCATAGACCTGAATAGTAGTTACGGAAACAGCGTAGTATGCTACGCTGCTTCTGTAACCTCCATTCACTACTATGGGAGTTACGGAAACAGCTCAGCGAGTTTACGTAACTTATCCATGTATTGCAGTGTATTGTACCAGCGATCTAATGATCGCTGGTTCAAGTCCCCTAGAGGAACTAATAAAATTCCTTTTCCCATTTTTCCCCAAGCACAATGTAAAAATAAAAAAATAATAAAAAATTTGGTGTCGCTGCATCTTTAAAAGTCAAAAACTACAATATAGCATTATTTGACTCACACAGTGAACGGCGTAAAAATAAATAAATATAAAACCCGAGAATTGTTGTCTTTTGGTCACCAGAGTGCTAAAAAGAATTAAATAAGAAGTGATTAAAAATTGTATATACCCAAAAAATGGTGCTAATAAAAACTACTGCTCGTCCCACAAAAAAATAAGCCCTCACACTGCTCAAACGATGGAAAAATATAAGTTATGGCTCTCAGAATGTGGTAAAACTGAACAAATTATTATTTTTAACCAATAGTTTTTTTCTTTGTAAAAAAAAGTAAAACATTACATTTTTTCCTATTTTATGTTGTCTAAAACCTGGGTGTGTCTTATAGTCTGAAAAATACGGTAATACAGAAAGTATATTGGAAAATTGGATAATTATTAGGGCACATTCAGACGTGGCGGAATTTTTCCGCTGCAAATATTGGTGCAGATTTTGGGCAATTACTCAACGAATCTGCACCAACATTTGTATATTTGACAGGTAATTCAGACGTTGCAGATATAACAGCGGACTTGCCACAGATTTCAGTATTTGCATTGCAAAGGCTGAAATACGCAGTGAAATTCCGCTTCTTCTCCGCAACGTCATGAGCGTGCTGCGGAGGGAAAATTCTGCACCGCAGCCTAATTTCCGCACAGTTATTTTCCGCAACGTCTGAACTAACTTTCCTAAAAATGTATAGAAAGAAATGTAAAAAATGTCTGCTGCAGAATTCCACTGCGGACTGTCCGCAGCAGAATTCAACAGCAATTCCGCCACGTGTGAATGTGCCCTTAATTATATCAAAAATTGTATTTGCTGAAAGCGGACAGCCCTTTTAAGCATTATTCAATGTTTGCCTTAAAATAGAAAATCTTTAAAGGCTATGAAATGTAACCTTTGAGAGTAATTTTTTTGGTATATAAATGTATGTACTAATGGCAAAAAAAAATATTTCTAATATATTTTTATTAAAAATGTTGCTTAGTTTTAAAGATGCAGCTTCTATGACTCCACTTTACATAGAAACTGCATCTCGGCGCTTTAAGGGTATGTGCACACGTAAACTGCATTTATGTCTGAAATTATGGACCTGTTTTCAAGAGAAAACAGCTCTGTAATTTCAGACGTAATTGCTCGTTCTCGCATTTTGCGAGGCGTCATTGATGGCCGTAATTTAGAGCTGTTCTTCATTGAATTCAATGAAAAACGGCTCAAATTACGTTCAAAGAAGTGTCCGGCACTTCTTTGACGAGGCAGTCATTTTACGCGTCGTCGTTTGACAGCTGTAAATTACAGGTTGTCGGCACAGTACGTCGGCAAACCCAATCAACTGAATGGGCAGATGTTTTCCGACGTATTGGAGCCGTATTTTCAGGCGTAAATAGAGGCATAATACGCCTCGTTTACGCCTGAAATTAGGTCGTGTGAACACAGCCTAACTTGAATTTGTCAATGAGCTGCACCAACAGCTTGGATGACAGCGGATCCTGTGTGCCTCCCACAGCTTATCAAAGCCTAAGGGTATGTGCACACCGTAGCAGGCTTTTACGTCTGAAAAGACAGACTGTTTTCAGGAGAAAACAGCTGCCTCGTTTCAGACGTAAATGCTCCTCTTCGCATTTTGCGAGGCTTCTCTGACAGCCGTAAAGAGCTGTGCTTCATTGAGTTCAATGAAGAACGGCTCAAATTACGTCTGAAAGAAGTGTCCTGCACTTCTTTTGACAAGGCTGTATTTTTACGCGTCGTCGTTTGACAGCTGTAAATGACAGGTTGTCTGCACAGTACGTCGGCAAACCCATTCAAATGAATGGGCAGATGTTTGCCGACGTATTCTAGCCTTATTTTCAGACGTAAAACGAGGCATAATATGCCTCGTTTACGATTGAAAATAGGTCGTGTGAACCCAGCCTAATGCATATCACATCTTAATTGATCAGCTCTCTGAGGTTTCAGCTTCATGATAACAACACACACGGCGTAAACACCGCAGATTTTCCACAACGGATTAATTGCGAAAAATCTGCAGCGTTTGTACAGTAGAAGCAGTGTGGGTGAGATTTAAACAAATGTCGTCCCCACAGCGGAAAAATGCAGCTGAAAAAAACGCACATAAATTGACCTGCGGTGCGGTATCTTCAACCTCAGCATGTCAATTAATGCTGCGGAATCGTAGCTCTCCTGTTGCCGGTTTTCCCATTGAATTCAATGGGGTGCTTAAACCCACAACAAAGTGGTGTGTGTTGCGATATTTGTGGCAGAATCACAGCGATTACACCGCAAAAATCGAAAGTAAGAAAAAAAAAGCTATGCTTACCCAGAATTCCCTGCTTCTTCTCCAGTCCGGCCTTCCTGGATGATTGCAGGCCATGTGACATGTCACATGGCCTGCAATGTCATCCAGGAAGGCCGGAGCGGATGTCAGAGGAGGGAGAGGGTAATTATGTGCGATAATTTACGCAGCAGAATTTACACAAAAAAAAACGCACCACAGCGTGTTGCGGGTTTTCGGGCAGCATTCCCTGCGGTGTTCAGGGCGGATACGTTGCGCAGCTTAACGCAGTGTATCCGCCCTGAATACGCTGTGGGTGTTCCTACATTCAAGTGCCGAGATGCAGCTTCTATGTAAATAGGATGCATAGAAGCTGCATCTCTAAGGCCTGGTTCCCAGGTAGCGTAAACGCTGCGGAATTTTTGCAATGGAATTCTGTGCGGAAATTTCTCACAATTTACAATAGCAGCAAAGAGAATAAGATTTAGAAAATCTCATGCCCACGCTGTGGAAAAAACCTGTGCGGAATTTATATTATGCAGCATGTCAATTTATGCCGCATTTTTGTTGACTTTCTGTTGCAGGTTTTCCACGTTGAATTCAATGGGGATGCAAAACCCGCAACAGAAAGCCAAGTGTTGCGACTCTTGTGGCGTAATCAAAGTGATTACACCACAAAAATCACAACTCCGCAAAAAAATTAAAATCATACTTACCCAGAACGCCCTCCTTCTTCCTGCAGTCCGGCCTCCTGGGATGACGTTTCATGATGTGGGTTCCAGGTCGGACACACTGTGTGATTTTTACGCAGCGTATCCAACCCCTGGGAACTCAGCCTAAGTAAGCTAAATTCTTCATAAAAATATGTTAGAAATATGTTTTTTCTTAGCCATATTTTTACATACATTTATAAAATAAATGCAGATGAGTTTAAACACAAAAGACTCCACAAAGGATCTGATAGTGAATACATTTTGCTTTGAAAATATGGAGTGCTGTGCGCTTGTTTTATTGTACATTGGTGGGATCATAGACTAAATCCATTAGACGTGCATCTGCCGCTAAAAATACACAGTGCTGGTTACTTTGTGTAAAGACGCTGAGGCAGATTTATCAGTGTAGCATTAATACATTGGAATATTTGGTGTTCGTGCTGAGCATCGTATTTTTAATCTCTTAAGGACGAAGCTATTTTAGTCCCTGAGGATGCAACGTTTCTTTTCGTTTTCTCATCACTGCGTTCTGAGGGCCATGACTTTTCAATTTTTCCATCTACAAAATTGTATAAGGGCTTGTTTTTTGCAGGATGAGTTGTATTTTTTAACCCCCTTAATGACACAGACAATTTTTTCTTTCTATTGACATAGCCGTATGAGGGCTATTTTTTTTTGCATGACAAGTTGTCGTTTTTCATGGCCCCATTTAATGTACCATATAATGTACAGGCGCGATGCAGTGTCATCGCGCATGTCTGCGCCGTGCCACACATAGCACAGACCGAAGGAGCAAAAGGATCTCCTCCAATCGTCATGGGAACGGGGTAAGTTGAGTATTTATTTTATCATTTTTTTATTAGGCACTATGGGGGCATTATACAGTGTGGAAGCAGCTATGGGGCATTATACTGTGTGGGGGCAACTATGGGGACATTATACTGTGTAGTGGCAGCTATGGGGTATTTTACTGTATGGAGCTGCTACAGAGGCATTATACTGTGTGGGGGCATCTATGGGGCATTATACTGTATAAGGGCAGCTATGGGTCATTATACTGTCTGGGGGCAGCTATGATTAATTATACTGTATGGAGGCAGCTATGGGGAATTATACTGTGTGTGGGGCATATGGCTCATTATACTGTGTGAGGGCATCTATGGTGCATTATACTGTATGGGGGCAGCTATGGGGCATTATGCTGTGTGTGGGACAGCTATAGGGGCATTATTCTGTATGGGGGCACTATGTGGTGTTATACTGTGTAGGGGGCACTATGGGGCATTATACTCTTTAGGGGCAGCTATATGGACATTATACTGTATGGAGGCAGTATGGGAGCATGATATTGTGTGGGCTGAACTGTGTGTGTATGGGTAGGTTTAGAGGCATAGCAAAACAGGGAAAATATTTGTTTTGACGCATCTGTTGTCCCTCTTTGCAATAATTGAAAGTTGGGAGGTATTACTATAGGTTCAAAGCTAACTTTTCTGGCCCCAGCAACATCAGCAGCAATATGTGGCTGAAGTCACAAGAGAACCTGCCATTGTTCCTCCATATGCATCTGTGAGATAAAGATGCTGCATCCCCATCTGAAAGCAGGAGTTGTGTTGTACTAAAGCCTGCAGTGAAGTGATCTGATGTCTCAGCATAAATTTCCAGGCAACATTATTACCTGAATGATGATATAGCCCTAGGCAAAGAAATATTACATCTATTATATACATTAAACGTAGAGAAAGGTGCTAAAACAGGTAGAGATTAGAAGCAGTGAATTAACCTTTCAGCATAAACAAAAATGTCTTAACATGCAAATGAGAGGCAGACAACAGTAAGGGTATGTTCACACGCCCTATTTTCGGCCGTTTTTTGGCACGTAAATGCCAGAAAAATTGGAAGTAGAATGCCTCCAAACATCTGCCCATTGATTTCAATGGGAAAACTAAGTTCTGTTCCGACGGAGCGTTTTTTAGGCGTAAAAAAAAAAACGGCCGCGAAAAAGAAGTGCAGGACACTTCTTGGGACGTTTTTGGAGCCATTTTCCATAGACTCTAGTGAAAAAAGCTCCAAAAACGGATGTAAAAAAGGCTGCGAAAATCGCGAGTGGCACAAAAAATGTCTGAAAATCAGTAGCTGTTTTATCTTGAAAACAGCTCCGTATTTTGAGATGCTTTTGACTCTGCGTGCGAACATACTCATATCCTTTACTTATATCCTTTTTTTTTTTTCATGTTAAAAACACAACAGTCCTTCAGCCATAACACCCTCCCCCCTGCCTTCTCCACAGGGTGGGCGGGTAAACCTCCTTCTTCTTCCCTCGCCTGGCTCTTCTGCAGAACTCCGCCTCCCGGCACACGCGCAGTATCTCCCCACCCGGTCAAGCCGCTCCTCCTCCAACGCGGCTCCATTGCTCTCATGACTGGTGGATGGGATAACTTGCTCCTTTATTACCAAACCTTAAAGGAATACACATATGTTGGATAAACTTTGGCCAAGGCAATTTATTAAATACAACCTTTGTCTGTACATCCATACAGATCCCCTCAAAAAACGTTAGCCAGCCATATTACATAACTGTTATCCAAATCAATCAAAATGGAATATAAATGAACCTACATTAACATTTTACCAGAAAGGGGATGGTCTTCATGCCCCACCCAGTTTACAACTGAGTGAGCATGCGCTCAGACTCCCCTTTTCTCAGCCTACCACACACCCCATGCTGACTAACCCCCGCCAAGAGCCAGCCGAATGACAGCTTATGCCAGCTGCGCTCCCCCACCCAACGCCAAGGCCTCTTCCAATCCATCCTGTAGACCGACGTTGAATATGTCCAGGCCAATGCACCCCATCCGGTCGAAGCAAACCAGACGTCCCGCCTTCCAACAGGCGGTGACACACCATAACACCGCTGAGGAGACGCACAAAAGACGCCATCTCCTTGTTCACCTTCCCACGGGACCGGCATAATGCCCCAAAGTCCCTGGCGTTTCTCCACACCTTTCTTGCCACCATTTCCGACCAGACCAATCGAACTCCAGGCAACAATCCCAGCAGCCGGGCCACATTCCT
The DNA here is from genome assembly GCF_050947455.1 of Rhinoderma darwinii. Classification (NCBI taxonomy): domain Eukaryota; kingdom Metazoa; phylum Chordata; class Amphibia; order Anura; family Rhinodermatidae; genus Rhinoderma; species Rhinoderma darwinii. The sequence goes on along the minus strand of NC_134696.1, from coordinate 77,673,881 downwards.
TTTCATGGCACGAATCAAGTCCCTCTGCGTCCTCTGTCCCAGATCGTTGCCCCCAACGTGTAACACCAATATCTTCGGATGGCCCACCATTCTTGTTAGACTAATTACTTCGTTCACTACATCATCCCACCGAAGACCCCGGTAGCCGAACCAGCGTAAGTCCAACTGCGCCATTGGAAATCCAAGCCTCTCTCCATTTCGCAAAATTCCAGCCCTCCGATGAGCCCAGTAGATGAACGAGTGTCCAACAATTCACGCCACAGCCGGAGAGGAGCCTGCAACAACAGCAAAGTCACCCGCCATCCAGCCACATGCACCCCCCAATCACCCCCTATCCCTCAAACCAAAGGCATCCACACCCTTCCAGGCCGAACATACCTCCTGTACACACCGGACTTCCATCTGCCCACTCTCTTTACACCCTGCACTTCCAAGCCCAGACGAGCAGCCTCCGTAACCGCCCCCACCCGAAAGAATGTGTTCCAAATTCAGCTGCTCTGCCCCCCAAATTACCAATCCTGTTCCTGAGCACCGCGAAAAACTGGTAACGCGACAGCGGGGGACCATCCTCATGAATGAATAGTGGACCCAGGCAAGCCACACCGCGGGCCCGCAGGAAAACCTCAAAATTGGCCACCGGGCAGATCCGGGAATCAGAGATTACCGACAGGACCACCGCCACCCCTTTTTGAAGTTGATCAGTTTTAGACCTCCGTAGCCATATTCGAACTGCCCCTTCACCCCTCGACACATCCTCCAGCCTCAGCCCCCCAGGTCGGGTCCCACTGCTACTAACCAACTCCCCTACCCTAAACACCCCAAAAAAGGCCCAAGAAAAAACTAACTAAAACAAACCCACCTCATAACCTGACCGACAAATCCCATTCAATCCCCCAATCAAACTTCCCAATAGACCAGACGTAATCGGCCGCCTGGTGTCCACCGACTTCTTTTAGCGCTTCAACCCCTTCAGGGCCTGCCGTGTTCGAAATCATTTGGTCACGTCCACCCATCCCACCAATTTAAAGTGGAAAGCCAGGGCGGACAGATTCCATTCCACACCAGACGCCAACACCCCCAATTTCACTAAGTGTACTACAAAAGCCTCAAGCGCCTCCTCAAGGGCCTCCGGCTGTATTTCCACATCCCCGAACTCCTTTCTCCACTCCAGAAAGGCCCCCCAGACCTTGACATAAGATAACGCAGTGGGCGTTATATCCCAATCTTCAATATTCTTGAAGCTACCACACTGCTTTTCCCTTCTTTTATTCAGATCCGTCTTTGAATTTTATCTTTAATAATATTCTGTATTGTATGTCCTAATAAAATTTTGCTATTCTTATACTTTATTTGTGGCGATATGACTTCTTCTCCTCTCAGTTTTTCATAAGATTTTCACGTAGACGGCGCCAATGAATTCCGCACCAGTTCTTCCATCACGGCCCGACCATGGACCACAGGCAGGGAGGGCAAGAGCACCTGAACTCTTCGGCTTCTGGCGCCACCTCCCTGAAGCGCGCCCAGTGAAAACGGGAAAGGGCATCAGCTGCAACGTTCAACACAATGCTTAGCCCGGAAAAGCAAATTAAAGCGTAAACATTGCAACACCAACACCCACAACAATAAAACCAGAAGACAGATTATTAATTGCATGCACAACGCCCATGTTGTCAGACAAAAACACCACCAGCCAATTCCTGAATTCCTCTCCGCAAACATGCACTGCCCCCAGAATTGGAAACAGCTCCAAGAAGGTCAAATTCTTCAGCAATGAAGAACCAGACCAGGACAAGGGCCATTTTGCCACGCACTACCGTGCACCCAGCAGGTCACCAAAACCCACACTACCGGATGCATCGGTCTGAAGGCCCAACTCCACCAAACTCGCTTGAAAAACCAAAACGCAGTTGAAAGACACTAAAAATGCGTCCCACACTTGGAGATCCTCCCGGTGAGCCTTGGTGATCCGCACATAATCATGGGGAGCCCCGACTCACAAAGTCGCCGTAAACAACAGCCGGCTAAAAATCCTACCCATGGGAATGACTCAGCAGGCAAAATTCAAGTTACCCAGGACCGACTGAAGGGACTGCAGTTTCACCTTCTTGAGACCCTGAAGCTTCGCTATCTCGTATCTGAGATCCGCCAGCTTATCCTCCGGCAACCGACAAACACCGGCCACCGAATCCAATTCCAATCCCAGACAGGTCAGACAGGAGACTGGCCCAACCGTTTTGTCCTCCGACATCGGAATGCCAAACTTCTGAGCCACCGCCATCAGCGTGTCCAGCATATGACGACACATTGCTGACCCCGCCGGACCCACGCACATGAAATCATCCAGGTAATGAATGATGCTATCACAACCCGACGACTCCTTCACCACCCACTCCACGAATGTGCTAAATGCTTCGAAGTAGGAGCATGACAACGAACATCCCATTGGCAGGCATAAGTTCACAAAATAAGCCTCTTCAAAACAACATCCTAAAAGATGGTGACTCTCAGGATGTATCGGGAGAAGACGGAATGCAGACACCACGTCAGCTTTTGCCAGCAAAGCTCCCGGACCAGCCTCCTGAACAAAATCAATGGCCCGATCAAAGGACGCATACGACACAGAACAGAACTCCTTATCAATGTCGTCATTGACTGAAGCCCCCTTAGGAAAGGACAGATGATGAATCATCCGAAAATTCCCCGGTTCCTTCTTTGGAACCACCCCCAATGAGGACACCCTCAAATCCACCAAAGGAGGGCACGCAAAGGGGCCCGCCATCCTACCCAGAGCCACCTCCGACCCCAATTTGGCTCTGACCACCTCCGGAAATTGCACCGCTGATTTTAGATTACCCGCAACCCCCGCAACTACCCATCCCCCACTCCCAGGAATCCGAAAACCCCTCCTGCATTAGCTTCGCCTGACGCCTATTACCGTACCGCCCTAACCACGACAGCATCGAGTCTTTCCCTTTGCCAAACTCCCCCGGCCGCTTGCCGGTGCGTTTAAAGCATCTGGAGAAGGGGTGTGAACCCCCGCACCCAGAACATTAGTGTCGAAATCTCCTCTCCCTGCTGAACGTCCTTGTTCTGGATCTCCGGTACTTGTACCCGGTCGTCGAACACCTTGCCGCTACGGTCCTCACCTCCACCCTGCGGGAAAACGAAAGGACATCATCTACCAGATCATCCCGCACCTGCCCCGTCCTCATAGCTGCAAGCCCCAAGGAAGAGGCCTCAGCCTCAGGAGCCCACTCGTCTTCCTCCATGTGACACACCACCGCCTCTGGTGCAATGCCTTCCGGTGGCCGCGTGCCACCCACCCCTGCCATACCATCACACTCGCTCAGGCCACCCCTCACCGCAAGAGACTGGCCCGGGCCCTCCCCGACTGTCATTGGCTCCACTTGCCTATATCTGATGGGCGACGTGCCACTCCGCACCGGACCCTCTCTGGGCTCAGACCTTGACGCCTGCAGCACCTCGCTTATAGCCTTCTTCCTCCTCCTCCCACCCGCGTGTCGCTCCGGGCTCCTGCTCCTGCGTCGCCTATCAGGCCTCATGGGGCTGGGGCTCAGCCGCGCCGGCGGCCGGGAAATCCTCACCGGCCTCCCCGACTCTGCTTCAACTGACCTCATCTCCGACACCTGCCGCGCCTGTCAGTCCTGACCGTGATCCTCCGCCATCTCCCGAACACGCTCCATCTGCACGTCCACAGACATCCTCAAACCTCCTTCTTCTTCCCTCGTCCAGCTCTCCTGCCGAACTCCGCTTCCCGGCACATGCGCAGTATCTCCCCACCCGGTTAAGCCTCTACTCCTCCGACATGTCGCGGCACCGTCGCTCTCATTAAAGCGGATCTGTCACCAATAGCATATTGACCTTAAGAACAGCATGTTATAGATGCCGGTCTGTTGTACTGTGGGACCATACTTTTATATAACAATTTGTAGCTGAATGTGTAAAATAATACAAAGCCGTGTCGCTGTACCAGCTGTGCACTCTGAGTTATGAGTCTGACTGTCCCCTGCCATTTGTATGGAGGCTGTTGTCATTAAGGTGCAGGAGAGAGCCTTTAGCTTACTCCCGTTTTCGGTGGCATTTTTTTATGGTTTTTTTTCCCACAAAAAAAATGCTGCGGCCAGATGTTAAATGGTAAAATATGATAAATCCTACATAGATTTTTGGTATGTGGTGTTTTTGTGGGTCAGTGGCGTTTATTTCAAAATGCAGCATGCTCTAGGTATGGTGTTTTTTTTGTTTTTTTCATAGACTTCTTTATAGGACTCAAAAAATGGAAGCACAACCACTTGTAAAAATCCTATTAAACCCTATTTTTTTTTATATGCATTTTAAAACTGAAAAAAGAAGTGTGTGTGTGTATGTGTGTGTGTGTGTGTGTGTGTATATGAATGAAGAAGGTCTTACACTATTATTTTTTATATTTGGCCACAATTTTTGTTTTTTAAAGCGGCTCTGTCACCAGATTATAAGTGCCCTATCTCCCACATTATCTGATCGTCGCTGTAATGTAGATAACAATAGTGGTTTTTATTTTGAAAAACAATCATTTTTTTTAGCAAGTTATGAGCAATTTTAGATTTATGCTAATGAGTTTCTTAATGGACAACTGGGCATGTTTTTACCTTTTTACCAAGTGGGTGTTGTACAGAGGAGTGTATGACGCTGACCAATCAGTGACCAATCAGCGTCATACACTTTCGTCTCTACATTCATGTCCATTTGTACTCAGCACAGCATCGTATATGTACAGCATTGTTCTGTTTTTTAGTTGATAATACTCCTAGGTCATGGCTACTTATCTTCTTGAAGGAATTTGCAGAGAAACATGCAGGTCACTAAGCAGGTCTTTATAAATTAAATGCATTGATTGTCTAATTATTTTCAGATTAGATTTCCTTTGAAGGGATTGTGTCATTTTTCAGAACCCCTTTTCACAATGACTGAGGGTGCCGTACATGTAGTGGCCGTTTCAATGTGATTCACCTATAGAAGCCGCTCGGGTGGAAACGACATCCCAAAACCCAAAGTAATGTGTGGTAAAACCACATGCTACTTTGCCAAACAGTCCTCAGTGGCGCTGCACAATACCCCTGCATGGTCGCTACGTGCATGGGCACCCTAAGGCCAGGTTCCCACGTAGCGTAAGCGCTGCGGAATTTCTGCAACGGAATTCTTTGCAGAAATTCTGCAGCATTTACAGTAGCAGCAAAGTAAAGGAGATTCAGAAAATCTCATGCCCACGCTGCAGAAAAAATAACTTTAGTAAATTGAATTGTATTCGCAGCGATTACGTCACAAAAATCGCAACTACGGTAAAAAAAATCATACTCACCCATACTTCCTGCAGTCTGGCCTCCAGGGATGACGTTTTATCCCATGTGACCGCTGCAGCAAATTACAGGCTGCAGCAGTCACATGGGCTGCAGTGTCATCCAGGGAGGTCGGACCGGACTGCACAGGAGGGAAGCGTCACCATAACAACGGCCTACGTAAGTATGAGCGGTTTTTACAATGTGGTCCGGTTTTCAGACGGAATGTACTTCGGGTTCCAAGTCGGATATGCTGCCTGGTTTTTACGCAGCGTATCCGTCCCATGGGAACCCGGCCTAAGGGTCCTGCTGTTGTCTAAACCTATGATCAGATGCAGCTGTGAAGTGATGCAGTGTTCACACGAGTAGGATTTGCTGCGGAAATTCCAGATATCACAGGGAATTCCAGATGAAAGTCAGCATTAAATCGTGTTTGATTTGATTTGGTGCAGAGATTTTGAAGGATTTGCTGCTGTGGAAAAAAAAGAGTACAAAAGAGCAGATAAAATTAAAAAAAATAAAACCTGTACTCACCTCCCCTGTCCAGCCTCTAGTGATGGTGTCTTGTCTCATGTGACACTGCAGCCTGTGATTGTCTGCAGTGGTCATATGGGACAAAACGTCAGGAGGCTGGATCAACACAGAACAGAGACAGAGTTTTTTTTACGCTGATTTTGATGTGGAAACTGCGTCGGAATCAGCTCGCGATTCTAGCTGCTCGCGGGAGAAAAATTGACATGCTCTTTCTTCCCGCGGTTCCGTCTCTGACCTCCCATTGAAATCAATGGGAGGCAGAGAAAACATGTTTCGCAGATTTTTTTGTCCGCGGCGCTCAATGGCCGCGGCTGAAAGACCCCGTGAAAATCGTGGCAAGAAAGTGCAGGCAGGTCAAAATCTTTTCTTTCTGCCTGCAAAATACTCAGTGTAAACAGGGCCTTAAAGTGCATCTCAGCCATAAAATTAAACTCTGCTGCAGAATCCATACACGGGCCAATGATCGGGTAAACAAGCGTTCATATGAACGCTCGTTCCCGATCATTGCCCTAAGTAAACCAGGGCAACGATCAGCTCATTCATCGGGTGATCGCATTGTTTATGCAGCAATAAATATTATCGTTGTCAGCAGCACTTTCTCTGTGTAAACAGTGGGATGTGCTGTCGACATGATAGAAATGTATGGGGATGAGCAACGTAGTAACGATCGCTTGTCCTCATACATAACCAAGCATTGCTCTTTGTGAAAGGAGCAAATGAGCGCCGATCAATGAGCGGTCTCGTTGATTGGTGCTCGTTTTCGCGGACTATCTCAGACCATGTAATAGGAACCTTAGGAGCAGTATTTGTGCTCAGCCTTTCAATTGTAAACTCAGCTGCCTTTAGCTCCTGGCGGGAATTAGCTGTATGATAACTACTATTGTCACTTGTGCACAGGGTAACACCTTGTTTTAGGCTCAATAGTGTAACTAATCATACTCACAGTACAAGTTGTACGTGAATCATCATTGGGATCTTTTTATTCTTTTAAACGCATTTTCACTATTTCACTGAAAACGCTGAGTCCTCCTCCTGAAAACTTCTCACTCCACCATGATGTTTAGGAGACTCTGCCTCCTTCCCTATGTGTGCAGGAAGGAGCAGCTAAGTGGCCTAAATAATAACAACTCACATGACATTACATCTCATAATTACAAAACATTACAATGTACTTATTCAGTATCAGTTATTAAACCACGGTGTGGAAATTACAAAGGTGTTAAAAGTCAGCTTAATTCTATAAAAAAAAAATTAAATGATGGTTCAAGTCCAAAGCTGGTACTGGATTCTTTTTTCACAGTAGCCAAAAAGGTGTTACAACTTGCGGTTATGTGCTTGGAATGTGGTGAGGCTCTTGTGCTTTGATATTATCTTGGATCCCGGCAACCACTGATTTGTACATAAACTACTATTGTCAGTCTTATGGGTCTCATGGGACAGGCACAAAAAAAAGTCCGGCTCCCACTCATTTTACAGAAGGGAGACATGCTAGACTGAATTGGTATGCCTGTAAAGTGTGAAACATGATCTGATATCAGTGACCAAATCCTTATTTGTCCATTAGGGATGTGTCAAACTAACCAAACCCTTCATCCTAATTTATGGCCTATCAGGTCAAATGTAGTAGTTTTATCCCGAGACACAAAAAGATTTGTTAAAATCTCAGGAAATATGCTGTAATAATCTGTTACTGTCAAAGCAATGCACATTAAATAAGTGTCAATCAGTAAATGCTGTATATTTATATGATCTAACTGCTTTTTATTCCTCTAGGTCAAGCTGGGATTTTCACTTGCACCTGTTCACTTTCAGTATGTCTCATTTATCTTCTACCATCAAGAGATATACAGACACAGATTACTCAAAAAGTTATGTTGGATATGGTTCATATGCTCCCAACCACAGTTCTTCATTCAGTGATCGAAATAAACTGTCTTATAAGACCAATGTGAGCAGTTCATACTACACCAGCAGTCCTCTTCGTTCTTATGGAGATCTTGACCGAAGCCTTCCACCCCTGGATTCATCCACAAAAAGGACTGACATCTTAGCACGCTCTCCATCTAAATATACAACAAATCCCTACTCATATGGCTACAACAGCAGCTACTCTAGTTTTCACACATCCCCCATCACCTCATTGTCTCGTAAAAAGTCATCCAGTCACACAGACCTGTCCCTTGGATTCTCTGAACTACGTACCTCAGATACATATTACCACCCTCATAGCCCCGGATTGACACGATCACGCTACGATTTGGATGGTACTTCGCGATTTTCCCGGGCTTCCAACCAAACTGAGTATAGCGATGTCTATGCAAAGAAAAGAGTCTCCAGTAATGGCTATGGACTTGGATCTTGTGCAGCTGCTCCAGAACCTTCGACTTCACTTGCAAAGTCCACATCACGATTCACATACTCATATGACAAGAATGAGGGATCCAGTGGTAAGGAGGCACTGGTAGGTGTTTAATTCTTTATGGCTTCTACATGTGTGGTAGAGTAACAAGTAATCCGTGAATATAATTTTGTGGTTCTACATTTCTTCCATTACATTTTCGCCACACAAACCGCTATAGAGGGAAGGATAATAGTTTGTTTTTTAGACATAAGGCACCTATGTTGCCCAAGTCAGCCCATCGTGAACCATACAAAAGTGCTTTTATTCCTCTGGGGCACCATATGCAAATGACCATTGAAGAGTCCAATAATCTAATTGGTTTCTGATTAGAATGAAGGACACTGTTACTTCCATGGCCGGGGGTCGCCGTCCTAACTCACCCCCTGACGATCCCAGCCATGGACATCTCTCTGCTCGGCCGGCACTCTCTTCCGGGTCCTCGTGGTGTTTCCCGCAGGGCGCGCGCGCCCGCGCGTGCACGGCCTTAAAGGGCCAGTACGCGTCCAGCTGTCAAAAATCAATTATCAGCCCATATGGCTGCTGGACTATAGAAAGGGGCTCTGCCCACTGGTTCCTTGCCTGAGCGTTATTGTATACCCTAGTTTGTCTTGCTAAAGGTCTCCCAGTGTTTTCTAGTTCCCAGTGTTACCCGTTCCTGCTGCCTGTACCCTGCTTCCCGTACTATCGTTACCTGCTGTGAAAGCCAAGTCGTGTCTTCCGCTGCATCCGCGGCGTCACCTGCTGAGAAAGCCAAGTCGTGTCTTCCGCTGCGTCACCTGCTGAGAAAGCCAAGTCGTGTCTTCCCGCTGCATCCGCGGCGTCACCTGCTGTGAAAGCCAAGTCATGTCTTCCCGCTGCATCCGCGGCGTCACCTGCTGTGAAAGCCAAGTCATGTTCCTGCCACTGTCTACATTGCCTCAGGTACCCGTTCAGAACTATAGACATTGTTTTGTACCTTGTTGGCCAGCTGCTACCCCGCTACGCGGTACGGCCCAGTGGGTCCACACCCCGCGTTGTGACAGACACTTTCTGGATTGTAGGACTCTTCAGTGCTCATTTGCATATGGCATCGGGAGAAATAAAAGCACTTTTTATGGTTCACGATGGGCTGACTTGGGCAACATAGGTATGTTTGGCAAACGATTATCCTTACCTATAAAGCGGAATTAGCGATTTTGGAGGTGAAATGTGATGACAATCTCTATTTAACAATAGGAAAGACAGATGCCTCAGCTGCCAGTTTCTTTTTTAAGATCTTCCTTTCCTTTAATTCTCTGCTTGGATTAACTGCTCTACCCATACTCCGAGTCCCCCCTACCTTGGCCTCTTCTACAACAAGAATACCCACCATTTATTGATCAAAATTTCTTCTTCTTACATTAAATGGAAAAAAAAGTAGTCTTCATAATAGTGTGTAGAAGGTCCGTAACATAGCTAATGTGGACTGTGACCCGCAAATTAGTCATAAGGTCCTTATCCACCATGTCACCAAGCAAGTGTATGTGAAGAAAAAAGCAAGCTGAGGAGCGGTGCAGAAATACTTGTTGGTAACAAGAGTCTTTTCCATGTATAGAAATGGTGCTCAGTGTTCTGACAGTAGCAGTCATAGGGGGTCCAGAGGTTGCAATAAGGCTCTTCGGTCACATATAAGAACAGCAGTCATTTCAGGAGAGGGTGATTCATGATAATGCACCAACAAGTAGCACTACACCTGTCAGCTCCACTGTGATCAGCTCTAGAGTGCTACTTGTTCAGCAGGACAAGTCAGTGACTGAACTCTACTGTTGGACATACTACTTTTTGGGATATTTACCAGCTATTTCAGGAGAGTCACAGACCATCTTGGAGGGTTTAGGAAGTATGGTATCTTGTATATTCTGCTGCTATGATTTTCAGAAGTCCCAATTGCTGGACCCCATAGAAGCTGCTACACTTTTTACGCTTAACACTTTGTATAACAACAAGTAAAAATGAAAAATAAATATACACTTGATGGTAAGTGGTTTATTTGTAATGATGTCCGTGTTGAAGCCCTCTAGTGTAAGCTATGCAGTAGGCAGCATGATTCTGGATTGTTCCTCCTGTAATGGATAAGGCTCGGTATAGCACATTCTGTCACATTCCTGGATCTCCATTACATCATATAGAATGAATAATGCGTGTTTATGAGACTCATAACTAACCAAACAGTATTTCTTGCAGGTTTTATTACTCATATTAAACATGTAATCAACACCATAGGTTTTCTGGAAATGGACGATTCAAATGCTTGTCTATGATTCTGAATAGTAATATATTCATTGAAAATCTAAATGTCAAATTCATTCAATCTTGTTTTGGAATTTCCCACTGCTCTGGGAACTTGTTATCGATGAATAGATGACGGAATTGGTAGTTTAGGTATAGAATTCAGGAATATATTAGTATAGGTTCATCGCCTAGATTTCTCCTGCAGATCAAAAAGCTTAAAAGGCAGGAATATAAAGTAAGCACCATTTTATTTTACGTCAATGGCCATAAGTCAGCAGATAGAATTTGCTAATCTGCATAACATACAGGGAAAAATACATATTTATTGGTGGATCCCATTCATTTAGATCCACCGACACCCTAATGTCCATCGGTGAGAGCAAGAGCTGCCATAAGGGGAATAAGATTGTGACAGGGAATTTTACCTACCTGCTCTATTTGCTTTCCCTTGTTGGCAGAGGTACCTGGCAGCAACTTATCTCTCACTGTTGAAACTCCATACAGATTTGTCGGCGGTGTACATGCATGTTCATGGAGGAAATGGCACCGATAACTGTTGTTCAGCCAAAAGCTATTCTTTATCTATGGCCATAATCTTCTGTACGTCTCTTTTTGTCAAAAGGAGGATCACAAGTTAGAGGGGAGAAATTCCCTAAAGAAAATGTTTTGCCTCTTCCGTGTGCCGAGATATCAAAGGTGGCCCTTCTCTGCCTCAAAGGGCAATGCATGACTTTCATTCAGAACAAGAAGTAGGCATAAACCACATACACCCCTCCACAATGACAATGTCCGCCTTTACAGTGACAAACACAGTGATTTACAAAACCTTCTTCCAGCACGCTCAGGCGCCATTCTGCACTTACCTATAGGAAGTTTGTTACATGTTAGCAGTCAAGCATCATCCGCTTACATGTCCCTCATTCCGCCTGTGTTATTTTGTACATATGAATTTTATAGTAACTGTTGTACATGGGCCACATGGCAGACATACCAGGCCACTGATGTAAAATCACCACAAAAGCATGAATGTCACTAAAACAGCATATAAATGAGTATTCATGAATTTCCAGTTATAACACTGGGCACCTGGAAAAACACCAGCAAACAAGCGCCCTATATATCTTAAGCTATGGGCATTTACAACGAATCATGTGACAAAAGTCTCATGTGATGGCAAATGCAAATACGTCAAAATGTATTTCTTTATTTCATATCATTCTGCAACAAATTTGATAAAAATGCAGTTTACAAATTATTTAGAATTTTATTTTACTCTATGGGAAAAAAAGTTGTGCAATTTTCCCAAAGATCTCCTCTAGCTGTATAAAGACAAATCATTGAGCTGCATGTACATTGCTGTTTTGTGCATATCAAAGCGTTCTTACCGTTAGGTCCAGAATTATTTGGGCAGTGACACAATCCTCATGATTTGGGCTCTGCTGCCACCACATTGCATTTGAAATGAAACAACTGAGATGAAATTGAAGTGTAGACTTTCAGGTTTAATTCCAGGGGTTGAACAAAAATATCCTGTGAAACGTTTAGGAAATGCAACCATTTTTCTACACAACCTCCGCATTTCAGGGGCTCAGAAGTAATTGGACAAATTAACATTACCATAAATAAAATGTTTAAAAAAATAAATAAAATACTTTGTACAATGAGTACCTGAAATCTGGAACCCATGGACATCACCAAACGCTGGGTTTCCTCCTTTGTGATGCTTTACCAGGTCTTTACTCCAGCAGTCTTCAGTTGTTGCTTGTTTGTGGCTCTTTCTGCCTTAAGTTTTGTCTTAAGCAAGTGAAATGCAGCTCGATCGGGTTGAGATCTGGTGATTGACTTGGCCATTGCAGAATATTCCACTTCTTTGCCTTAAAAAAACCTCCTGGATTGCTTTCGCAGTATGTTATAGGTCATTGTCCATCTGTCCTGTGAAGCGACGTCCAGTCAACCTTGCTGCATTTGGTTGTATCTGAGCAGAAAGTAAATCCCTGAACACTTCAGAATTCATCCGGTTGCTTCTGTCTTCAGTCACATCATCAATAAACACTAGTGACCCCGGTGCCTTTGGCAGCCATGCATGCCCATGCCCTCACACTGCCTCCACCATGCCATCACACTGCCTCCACCATGTTTTACAGAGGATGTGTTGTGCTTTGGATCATGAGCCATTCCAAGCCTTCTCCATACTTCCTTCCTCCCATCATTCTGGTACAGGTTGATCTTAGTTTCACCTGTCCAAAGAATGCTGTTCCAGAACTTTGCTGGCTTCTTTACATGTTGTTTGGCAAAGTCGGAACCCTCTGTATTTGCTCTCATGAAGTCTTCTCTTTATGGTAGACTTAGATACTGATACACCTACTTCCAGGAGAGTGTTCTTCACTTGGGTAGATGTTGTAAAGGGATTTTTCTTCACCATGGAAAGGATTCTGCGATCATCCACCACTCTTGTCTTCCGTGGACGTCCAGGCCATTTAGAGATCACAAGATCTTTTTTTTTCAAGAATGTACCAAACTGTTGATTTGGCCCCTTCTAAAATTTGTGCTCTCTCTCTGATGGATTTCTACTTTTTTTTTCAGCCTAACGAAGGTCTGTTTCACTTACATTGAGAGCTCCTTTGACCTCAAGTTGTGGGTTCACAGACACAGCTTCCAAATGCAAAGGCCACACCTGGAATCAACTCCAGACCTTTTACCTGCTTAACTGATGATGGATTAACCAGGGAATAGCCCATGCAGCGAATTAAAAAGCTTTGGAGATAATTGTCCAATTACCTTCGGTTCCTTAAAAAAGAAGCTGCTACATATTAAAGAGCTGTAATTCCTAAACCCTTCCTCAATTTAGGATGTAAATCCCCTCAAATTAAAGCTGAGAGTCTGCACTTTAAACCCATATTGATTATGTAATGGCAGGAAGGAGGTGAAGGGAAAGTGAGCCCTAATCTACCCACCGCCCTGTCCCTGCCTACTTGCAACGACCCGCCCTAGGCGACAGGGTACAACTGGGCGGCGGTCCCTACGCTGTCTAAGTGCACGGGAGAACAAACAGGGAACACGCAAGGGAAGGGGCAGTAGCCACGGAACGCCGCGAGGAAACGGAGCGGTGAATGAGTAGTCAGGACCAGGATGAAGTGGAGTATACCAAAGTGAGCACGGAGAAGGAAGCAAGCCAGGGGCAAAGCAAAGCAGGTTAGGCGGAACTGCAGCAAGGCAGAAGCACGGCAGAAGGAGGCTGGAGCAAGCGGCAGTGAGGCCAGGAATCCAGAAGAATTACAAGCACTGAGGAAGAGAACACGGCAGGTAATAAAGGACAGGGGGCGGAGCTAACTCCGACTCACCAGGCCGCGATAGGCTCTCCCACTCCTGAGCCTGCCACCCTGGTTGGTGGGAGATGGTGTCAGTCGAACAGGTCTGGCCTCAGGTGTGGATTGATTAATCCCAGGAGTATACCTAGACGTAGTACCTGGCAGATCCCTAACAGATTATATAACTGTATATTCAATATGTTTTAGCAAACAGCTAAAATGCCAAAACTTATGTCATCATCCAAATAATTCCGGACCTAACTGTATATGATCTGAGCGTTGTGTGACAACTCCTACACACATGAGATAGATGTCACCTGGAGGACTATGCTCCCTAAAGCTGCCCATACACTTAAAGTGGTATTCCCAGAGTTGACAATTATCCCCTATCCTGTCTCATTGCTGGGAACCCTACTCCTAGGACCCACACCGATCGTCAGAATGGGGGTCCCAATCCCCTGGTTCCTCTCTAGTGCACTCCCCAAAAATTGAGCGGTGGTAGAGCATGCGTGTTGCTGCTCTATTCAAAGTTTATGGGAGCGACGGAAACAGCCAGGTGCATCGCTCGACTGTTTCCGTCAGTCCCATAGACATTGATTGGAATGGTGGGTGCAAGCTCATCCTCACTGCGGAAAGCGCAGTGAAATGCAACAGGGGATTTGGGATCCCCATTCTCACTATCGGTGGGGATCCCAGCAATCAGTTACATCACTTATACTGTGCATGGCTGATAATTCTTGATTCTGGGACAAGCCCTTTAAAGGGAACCTGTCGGCTCCTATTTGCCTCCCAAACTTGTCCCATGGTTTTGTAAGTCTTGTAAAACTATGTGCCAACATACCTTTTGATTGCTTTGTATTACCTTTATTGTCAAAATAAACCACTTTATTGCCACATGGAAATGACTCTGCGAGTGCCACTTGGCAGACCATTTCCACAAGTGCTCCAGCTCTCGCCATTTTAGCTTGCTTAACTCGGCCCCCTTGCTCAGGATTGACATCAGCATGCTATGGCAAGAGATCAGAGTTGAGCAAGCTAAAATGTCGAGAACAGGAACACTTGTGGTGGAAACGGTCTGCCAAGTGGCACTCGCAGAGTCATTTGCATGTGGCAATAAAGTTGTTTATCTAGACAAACGAGGTAATACAAAGCAATTAAAAGGTATGTGGGCACATAGTTTAACAAGACCTTCCAAACGCTGGGGCCAGTTTGGTAAAGCAAATAGGATCGGACATGTTCCATTTAAAGAGGCTCTGTCACCAGATTATCAAATCCCTATCTCCTATTGAATGTGATCGGCGCTGCAATGTAGATAACAGCAAAGTTTTTTTTATTTTTAAAAACTATCATTTTTGCCCAAGTTATGAGCAATTTTATATTTATGCAAATGAGCTTTTCAATGGACAACTGGGCGGGTTTTCTCATTTTACCAACTGGGCGTGTATTGTGTTTTTACCAACTGGGCGTTGTGAATAGAAGTGTATGATGCTGACGAATCAGTGTCATACACTTCTCATCGTTCCCATCCAGCTTCTTTCAGTGCAGACATACAGCGTGACGTCACCCACAGGTCCTTCAACATTGTCGTCGGACAAAGAAGATACATCGGCTCCAGGCGTCCAAAAGTTTAATATGCTTTTGGAAAGGGCTGTTGTCAGACACCTCAGGCAGTGGGTTATCTTCTGTGGGAACAAAGGATCCGGCATGTTGGACTTCTTTCCTCTGACATCTGCCTGCCGGGAGAAGTCAGGACATCCCCCATGCACATCAGATAGTCGGACGGTCCCACTGAAATAGATGGGCTGTCATCTGATGTGTGTGGGCACCTTAACTTTTCATATATGATTCAGCTTAGCAAACAAGTTTTTTCTATGTAGGCAGGAGATAACCACCTCAACCAACACTTATTTCTGGGTACAGTGCAGTTTGTAGCCATAATCTTTAGGTCTCTTTTTATAAAACTTTCCCCCAACTCTCGGAATTGTTTTAGGATTCATTCACATAGGAAGCGTCGATGGTTTTGTGAATTACACCAGGCAATCATCAGTACAAATGATGGGAATAGTTCAAGTCATAACAATGTGTCACAACAATTCAATAGGGAAAGTCTGAGGAGAAGCTTTTAATTTACTAGTGGTAAAAAACAATTGCGATAAAGAAAAATTAAATACTTTTAAATTTGCCTGTGTTCCCACACTGACGCTTCCTGTTGTCACCCCAGTGTGACAGCCAATCACCATCTGCAATTGTGACGTGTAGACAACAGTGACGTTCCTGCTGCTTTAAGGGATCGAATGCTGTAATCATGTGGCACAATAAAGAGCAGGTTGTTCAGGCTGTAGGCGAAATTAAAATGTAAATATATTTAAAATAACTTACTTACCATTTGCAGCCATTTGAACTTGGAAAAATGCTTTACAATTTAAATAGAAAAGAAACAAAACGATTATTTTTGTGTATGAACCAGCACCAGCACTTTCTATCGTGTTTTGTGGATGGGTTATTGTGCCACACAGATCTCTAATTGTCGTGAGTAGTGCATTAGACCGATTGGACAATCAGTTGTCCGACTTTTCCTATCAAGGCCTCGTGCACACAACTGTTGCCATTGATCAGGCCGCACACTACAGATCCTAGTGTCTGTATTTGGGTTGGTAATGCCTCCGAGTTGCTTCCATAGCCGTTCGTATTTACGTATATTACAACCGGGTTGTGACATTTGTCTTTCGCGGTAAGCCATTTGTGATTTGTTAACCCAGGCATTTCCTAGCAACGTATCCGCAAAATGCAGACAGCACATGAATGGCTTATGTGTGCTATCCGTTATTTTTGCAGAACCATAGACTTGACTGATGGCACGGGTCCGCAAAAATGGACCTAGGCCTAATGCACACGACCGTGGTGATTTTGCAGTTCGCAAAACCATGGATCCATTGTTTGTATTTGCGGTCACTTTGTCAGCAAAAAACCTTCCGTGCTGCACCCATAACATCAAAATTAATGAATCTACTGAAAAAAAAAAAAAAAACTGTAATTGATGTCACCATTTTGTCCCATACCCCTGAGTAGGTCACATGATCCGCAAATACAGACAGTAAAATGACATGTCCTGAGATTTTGCAGCTCCCACATGGATCCATGAACACCACGGTCATGTGAATGCACCGTATAAAAGAATGGATCCGTGTGACATCTGCGAAATTGCGGATAGCCCACGGACAATAAACCACAGTCGTGTGCATGAGGCCTAAAAAACTTTGTGGCCATGGTAAAATTTGTGTATGAAAATGGCATCACATGTGCGATAATTCTGACAGGAAATTTTCATACTACTGATCACTTATAAACTATAAGGCTGGATTCACACAAGCATGTTCGGTCCTTAAAGAACGGAACGTATTTCGGCCGCAAGTCCCGGACCGAACACACTGCAGGGAGCTGGGCTCCTAGCATCATAGTTATGTACGACGCTAGGAGTCCCTGCCTCGCTGCGGGACAACTGTCCTGTACTATAATCATGTTTTCAGTACGGGACAGTAGTTCCACGGAGAGGCAGGGACTCCTAGCGTCGTACATAACTATGATGCTAGGAGCCCGGCTCCCTGCAGTGTGTTCGGTCCGGGACTTGCGGCCGAAATACATTCCGACCATTACGGACGTAACATGCTCGTGTGAATCCAGCCTAAATCTTGTGAGGTAACATGTATCCCGCCAAACTGAGTACCGTACTGTATGTGAGGTAACACGTATCCCGCCACACTCAGTACAGTACTGTATGTGAGGTAACATGTATCCCGCCACACTCAGTACCGTACTGTATGTGAGGTAACATGTATCCCACCACACTCCGTACAGTACTGTATGTGAGGTAACATGTATCCCGCCAAACTGAGTACCGTACTGTATGTGAGGTAACACGTATCCCGCCACACTCAGTACAGTACTGTATGTGAGGTAACACGTATCCCGCCACACTCAGTACAGTACTGTATGTGAGGTAACATGTATCCCGCCACACTCAGTACCGTACTGTATGTGAGGTAACATGTATCCCACCACACTCCGTACAGTACTGTATGTGAGGTAACATGTATCCCGCCAAACTGAGTACCGTACTGTATGTGAGGTAACACGTATCCCGCCACACTCAGTACAGTACTGTATGTGAGGTAACATGTATCCCGCCACACTCAGTACCGTACTGTATGTGAGGTAACATGTATCCCACCACACTCCGTACAGTACTGTATGTGAGGTAACATGTATCCCGCCACACTCAGTACTGTATATGCGGTAACATGTATCCCACCACACTCAGTACAGTAATGTATGTGAGGTAACATGTATCCCACCACACTCAGTACAGTACTGTATGTGAGATAACATGTATCCCGCCACACTCCGTACAGTACTTTATGTGAGGTAACATGTATCCTGCCACACTCAGTACAGTACTGTATGTGAGGTAACATGTATCCCACCACACTCAGTACAGTACGGTATGTGAGGTAACATGTATCCCGCCACACTCAGTACAGTACTGTATGTGAGGTAACATGTATCCCGACACACTCCGTACAGTACTGTATGTGAGGTAACATGTATCCCGCCACACTCAGTACAGTACTGTATGTGAGGTAACATATATCCCGGCACACTCAGTACAGTACTGTATGTGAGGTAACATGTATCCCGACACACTCAGTACAGTACTGTATGTGAGGTAACATGTATCCCACCACACTCAGTACAGTACTGTATGTGAGGTAACATGTATCCCGGCACACTCAGTACAGTACTGTATGTGAGGTAACATGTATCCCGCCACACTCAGTACAGTACTGTATGTGAGGTAAGTTGTATCCCGCCGCGCTCAGTATCATGTGATATAACTCAGTATGTGTGGGGACACCCGGCGTCACGCTACATGTGTGTGACATAATGTCATGTTTACATGTACTCAGCGTTGTACCGTGTGCGCACATGTATGGAGGCGGCTCTCATTCTTAAACGCATCAGAGGTTTTCCCGCCCTCTGACGTCTGGGACACTTGTCACATTCCAGGGGCAGCGGCCGGTGATTACGGAGTGTCGGCGGAGGAGGCGGGCACTGAGCGGGCTGCCAGGACACACAAGTACTGCTGTTTGTACCCTCGCTGCAGCGACTTTACCACTCAAGCAGCAGCGATTCCTGGAGGTCATCGCACATTGATCTCAGCGCCTGGGACATTATTATTACCTGCACGTTGGCCTCTTCTATGCCTTCCTCCTACACTCTGACAATGACTGGCCTGGGCTCCCGCAGCCGGCAGCAGCAGCAGCTTCCTGGCGCAGTGGTCATCTCCAGCCTGCTGGACTTCGTGCTGCACAGGACCAAGGTGAGACCATGCAGAGGACGCAAGAGTTCAATTACCTTTCCATAGTTCAGTCACCTGCTACCTGTGGATCTACAGATGTGAAACTACGACTCCCAACATGCGCAGTATACAGCTGTAGTGCCACAGGTAGCTCCTGACATAGGTCATTGAGAAATATATATATATTGGTTTCTGGAATTATGCAGGAGGTTGATGGCGCTTGGATAATTTGCTCATCTCTAGAAATGGTAATCTCATGTTTTATATTTTCCGCGTGTCCAGTCTATAGGATGACTGATATCATACATGTTACTGTCTACAGAAGATTCACATCCACCGCATTCGACCGGCATTATCCTTCATGTGAAATCGCACATGGCTGCGTCCGGTATGGGCTAGGCAATGGCTGCTGTATGGAGACAGTCGGCATCTGGCCCCAGCCTAAGGCTCTGTTCGCAGAAAACCAGAACTCAGGCCGGGTTCCCGCGTAAACCTTGTGGAATTTCCGCAACGGAATTCTGTTGCGGAAATTCTGCTGCATTTACAATAGCTTCAAAGTGGATGAGATTTTGAATATCTCATGCCCACCCTGCGGGGAAAAAAAAGCAGCGTAAACGTTAAAAACGTGCAGAATTGAAATCTGCAGCATGTTGATTTATGCTGCGTTTTTGTTGATTTTCTGTTTTCAATTCCATGGGGATGCAAAAACCACATCAGAAAGCCAACTGTTGCGGCGTCAGAGGAGCAGAACAAAGGAATGCCGGAGGCAACTGTTCCGTTGCACCGCAGACACCGCCGACGGAATACATTGACTTTAATGGGTTCTGACGGCTTTCCGTCGGCATGTCTGTGGTTTCACCGGTAACAGTAGTGCAGCATGCCACGCTATTGTTTCCGATAATTTCTCCCATATTTGCGAAGGACACCCCTAACAGCCTCCAACGCAGATCTGAACACGCCCTTAGGATTTACAATTTTGTTACTATGTATATACGGGTATATCGAGACCTGGAGAAGTGACTTGGGTATTGTTTCCGGCAAAACGATGGGTCCGGTACACAGATGAGCCAAACGGAAACCACCGGCTCTGTCGCCATTGAAATCAATGGTGATGGAAACGGGTCTGTGTCACTTTGTGTCTGCTCAGGGTCCCATTCTGACCGCAACGCAGATGTGAACAGAGCCTTAGGCTGGATTCACACGAGCACATTACATCCATAATGGACGGAACGTATGTCGGCCGCAAGTCCCGGACCGAACACAGTGCAGGGAGCCGGGCTCCTAGCATCATCGTTATGTACGACGCTAGGACTCCCTGCCTCTCCGTGGAACTACTGTCCCGTACTGAAAACATGATTATAGTACAGGACAGTTGTCCCGCAGCGAGGCAGGGACTCCTAGCGTCGTACATAACTATGATGCTTTGAGCCCGGCTCCCTGCAGTGTGTTCGGTCCGGGACTTGCGGCCGACATACGTTCCGTCCATTATGGATGTAATGTGCTCGTGTGAACCCAGCCTTAGATGTGGAAACAAAATTTGCAGCCTTGATCCAGTGAGTCCTCTGGTCTGAGACTTGTTCACACTAGCGGGCTGGAGCTGAGGGATGAATGGGGCAGTCACAGAAGAATGCAGCGTTATTATCAGCCCCCGTAAACTTTTATCACCTTCTTGACCTTCTCAGGGCTTGAACTGTGGGATTTTACTGTTCCTGCCAAGACCAGTATTTTCTAGCTCTTCTCTCATGAATTGGGAAGTGGAGGAGAACAGGTCTGTAAATCTGCTGACACAATTAACCCTCCGAGTTCTATAAAGCTTCAGATTACATTAGGGGCATACGTTATTCCGAATGAAAGTGTATATATAATATAACATTCCAATACATTTCTCTCAGGAACGCAAGCTATACATTTGATTCACGTCCGGGTAGCGTTTTGCTGTACTGCATAGTGTAGTGTGTGATATTCAACAGCAAAAAAAGGGTGCTGTACATTTATGCTACATGCACACGTTGCAGAATTTGGTGCAGAAAATCCGCATCAAAACCGCAGGTAAACACCGGTAATTCTGCAGGTAAAATCTGCACCTAAGGGCTTATTCAGACGAACGTATAATACATCCGTACAACGCGCGTGATTTTCACGCTCCTCGCACGGACCTATGTTAGTCAATGGGGCCGTTCAGACAGTCCGTGATTTTTACACAGCGTGTGTCCGCTGCGTATAACTCACGACATGTCCTATATTTGTGCGTTTTTCACGCATCACGCACCCATTGAAGTCAATGGGTGCGTGAAAATCACGCACAACACACGGAAGGACTTCCGTGATTCGTGCAACAGCAGCAAAAACTATGAATGAAAACACGTGCTTTTCTATTTCCAAACATACAGAGTGTCATAATGATGGCGGCTGCGCGAAAATCACACGGAGCTGTAATGTACCTTTTGCGCGCGCAAAACGCACACGCTCGTGTGAATCTGGCCTTATAGTGCATTTTTGCGGTGGAAAAGCAGCGATTCTGTCGCAAAAAACACAACGCAGAAAAAAAGAAATCGTATACAGAATTCTGTGTTTATTCGTCCAGACCGGCCTCTTGGGGTGACGTTTCATCCCATGTGCACGCTGCAGGTCGGCGGAGGCACGCGTCACCATGGTTACGTAAGTAGGTTTTCCGCAACGTACATTCCGGTCGAAAACAATTTGATGCAATTTTTCAACCTTCCTTCCGGTGCACAGGGCAGATGTGGACATACCCCTAGTCAGATACAATTTGCAAGCGGAAATGCAAGATAAATTGACATGCTGCCGATTTAAAAATACGCGCCGCAGTTCAATTTACATGCAGAAAAAAGTCTGCAACATGTAGATGAGATTTCACGAAAATATGCGCGGCAATTTCGCACGTAATACGCATTGTGCATTAGACCATAGGCCTTA
Organism: Rhinoderma darwinii; assembly: GCF_050947455.1. Lineage (NCBI taxonomy): Eukaryota > Metazoa > Chordata > Amphibia > Anura > Rhinodermatidae > Rhinoderma > Rhinoderma darwinii. The sequence continues at coordinate 77,651,762 of NC_134696.1, read as the reverse complement.
TTCACACGAGCATATTACACACCCGCATTATGCGCGTTAAAAAAACGGACGTAACACGGACCTATGCAATTCAATGGGGCCATTCAGACATTCAGTGTTATTCACACAGCGTGTGTCCGCTGCGTGAAACTCACTGCATGTCCTATTCCTCTGCGTTTTTTGCCCATCACGCACCCATTAAAGTCAATGGTTGCGTGAAAATCACGGACAGCACATAGACGTCATCCGTGTGCTGTCTGTGATTCACGCAACAGTTGATAAAGAAATGATGAGAAAAAGAAAAACAGCTACTTAAATTTTTTTTTTGCTGACGTAAAAAACGTGTGACATACGGATAAAAAAACGCAGACACGCGCCGTACACGGATGTCACACAGAACTGCAATGCGCGCAATATGTTGCATTTTTTACACGCGCAAAACGGACACGCTCGTGTGAATAAGGTCTTAGGATCAGTTTACACAGCATTATGACGTTGATTTGCCACAAAATGTCTGAAACCAACCCCCCCCCCCCCCCCCCATTAATTTCAATGGGAGGCAGAGGCCTTTTGTTCCCAGGTGGCTTTTGGCCACTCGTGGGGAAAAAAAAGCGGCATGTCCTTTCTTGCTGCGGTTTCTGCCTCTGACCTTCCATTAAAATCAATGAGAGGGAGAAAAAACCTGCGGCGCTCATTTCTGAGCGTTTTGTGCTGCGTTTTTTGCCCGCGATCCTGGCGTTAGCTTCAATGGCTGCGGTGGAAAAAGGTCACAAAAAAATAACTCAGAGGAATACGTGCAGTCTGTTCAAAATCTGCCTCAAAATTCCTGAAGGAATTCTGAGGCAGATTTTTTCTGCCTGCAAAAAACACTCTGTGTGAACAGGTTCTTAGAAACATCGCAATTTTAATTAACCACTGATTAAGGCCTCATGCACATGACCGGAATTTTTCTCTGCAATTGCGGATCCGGAATTGCGGATGAAAATACTGGTCCATTAATTTCTTTGGGCCATGGACACCTTCCCGTATATTTACAGGTAAGTGTCCAGGCCGTAAAAATTACCCGCTTTTTTCGCGGCGTCAATTACGGACGTAATTGGAGTAGGGATGTCACGATACCAGAATTTGGACTTTGATACCGATACTTAGTTTAGTATTGCGATTTCGATACTTTGCCAACAGTAATAAAAAAAAAGTTCTTCCGTTTTCTGATGTGAGGCGCGAGGTGTGTTGAATTTTGAATGTGCCTCACATTAATAGTAATCCCATCATGTTTCTCAGTCATAATGGGTTAATGTGCGAGGTATATGATGGGGTTAATTACTATTAATGTGAGGAACATGGAGGTTAAATTCATCACACCTCGTGCCCCACAATAATAAGTGAAAGAAAGCCGTGTTTATTTTATTTTTTTACAGCGTACACATAAGTCGATCTTACCTGCAAACGCTGATGCTGCTGCAGAATCAACTGTAGCCTCTGCTGCCGATGTGGCCGTCACGATGCAGGACCTGTGAGTGACGTCACAGATCTGCACTGTCACAAGCTGGGCGTTCTGAAGAGAAGAGGATGTTACTTCTCATCAGAGCGCCCAGCTAGTGAAAGTATTAAAAACGCCCCGATGTACGCACATAATACACGCCCACTTGGACTTGTACTTTTAAACACACCCACTTGGACTTTTGCAAGCCTCATTTGCATAATTACAAAAATGGTCATAACTTGGCCAAAAATGCTCGTTTTTTAAAAATAAAAACGTTACTGTAATCTACATTGCAGCGCCTATCTGCTGCAATAGCAGATAGGGGTTGCAAAATCTGGTGACAGAGCCTCTTTAACAATACTTTTGTTTTTACTTTTATTTTTAAACTTTAATGTACTGACATATATCAGATATGTGCCAGTACATTAGCATGTGGACGGATTGTACACAGGCAGTTGTTAGGACATACCTAAGTATGCCCTAACAACAGGAAATATGGTAAGACAGCCCTGGGGTCCTTCAATAGATCCTGGGCTATCTGCCCATATACGGTATGGCCCTCGATCGCGTCTACGGGTATGTTCCTGTGACACGATCCATGGGCATCCCCCTTCTCATTTCCTCTTGAATGCTGCAGTCAGCTGTGATCGCAGCATTCAGGGGAATAACGGCGGAGATGAGAGGTTTCTCTGATCTCCGCTGTTATAGAGCGGGGCTGCAGCTGTGTAATACAGTCATTGCCCCGCTCCTGACAGGAAGTGCGTGCGCGGTCAGCATGAGGTGAAGCGGCCGGCGCCTCACTAATGAGCGGCGGTTCAGGCACTGAAGACAGAACATGGGGGTGTTTTGTAGAGCGCCCGCCATGTTCTGTCTTCAGTGCCGCCGCTCATTAGTGCAGCGTCGGCCGCATCACATCATCCTGACGGCGCGCACATGTCTGGACTCAGGAGCAGGGCAATGGCTGAATTACACATGTATTACACAGCCGCGCTCACATACATTCATGTATTACTATACTTAGCTGTGCGGCTGCGCAGATACAGGAAATAGCAGTATCGAGCCGTTTGGGGATGCATCGTGCATCCCTAAATTGGAGCTGTTTTTCAATGGAGTCAATGAAAAACGGCTCCAATTACGTCACAAGAAGTGACATGCACTTCTTTGACGCGGGCGTCTTTTTACGCGCCGTCTTTTGACAGCGGCGTGTAAAAAAAAAAAGCCTGTGTGCACAGAACATCGTAACGCCATTGATTTCAATGGGCAGATGTTTGGAGCCGTATTTTCGGACGTAATTCGAGGCGTAAAACGCCCGAATTACGTCCGTAAATAGGGTGTGTGAACATACCCTAACAGTGGCATCAGTCATCATAGACTTTAATGGTATCCATTAAACAGATAAGTCAGGAACTGACGTCATGATAGTTCGTAACTTATCCGTTAAATGGATACCATTATAGTCTACGGGTATGTTCACACGACAGCGTCCGTAACGGCTGAAATTACGGGGATGTTTCCGCCTGACAACATCCCAGTAATTTCAGCCGTAACGGCATGTGCAGGCGCTTGAACTCCGCGTACATTACGCACGTAATTGGCGCTGCTATTCATTGGAGTCAATCAATAACGGCTCCAATTACGGCCAAAGAAGTGACAGGTCACTTCTTTGACGCGGGCGTCTATTTACGCGGGGTCATTTGACAGCGGCGCGTAAATATACGCCTCGTGTGAACAGACAAACGTCTGCCCATTGCTTTCAATGGGCAGATGTTTGTCAACGCTATTGAGGCGCTATTTTCGGACGTAATTCGGGGCAAAAACGCCCGAATTACGTCCGTAATTAGTGTGTGTGAACATATCCTACAGGTGATGGATTGCACTAATAGGCATATGTTTAACTTTTTTGTCTCATCTACAGACTCACACGAGCATGTTCGGTCCGTGATATGTGGACCGTATGTCGGCAGTATGACTGAACACACTTCAGGGAGCCGGGCTCCTAGCGTCACGGTTATCTATGACGCTAGAATTCCCTGCCTCGCTGCGGGAAAACTGTCCGGTACTGAAAACATGATTACAGTACTTGACCGTTTTCCCGCAGCGAGGCAGTGACACCTAGCGTCATAGATAACTGACGCTAGGAGCCCGGCTCCCTGAAGTGGGTTCGGTCCGGGACATACTGCCGACATACGTTCCATATATTCCGGTCCGAACACGCTCGTGTGAATCCGGCCTTAGGGTATGTTCACACGCTGTGTTTTCAGGCGTGTTTCAGGGCGTAAACGCCCCCAAGTACCCCTGGAGAAAACAGTAGCTAAACGCTTACAAACATCTGCCCATTGAATTCAATGGGAAAAACGGCGCTTCGTTCAGATGGGGCGTTTTTTACGCCGCTGTCTTAAAAAAATTGTGTGTCACTTCTTGAGCTGTTTTTCATTGTGTCAATGGAAAAAATGCTCCTGAAAACGCCTCAAAAAAAGTTTTCAGCTACAAAATCGGCTGAAAATCAGAGGATGTTTTCCCTTGAAAACAGCTCCGTCATTTTCAGCCGTTTATGATTTTGTGTGTGAACATACCCTAATGGTACCTATTTAATATATACATCATAAAAGGCCATTGTAAAGCCCATTATGCCTGTAAGGTGTGGCATACGGCTCAAAACTGCAGATAAATGCAGGTAAAATCCACTCTTAGGCCTGATTCACACGAACGTGTTAAACGTCCGTGGGACGGCCGTTGAAACGGCGTCCCACGAACCTATGTAATTCAATGTGGCCGTTCACACAGCCGTTATTTCAATGGACAATGTGAAGGGTCCGTGGGAAAATAGGACATGTCCTATCTTTTCACGCATCCCTCCATAGACTCTCAACTATGGTGGATGCGTGACATCGCGTCCCGCAGTGCTGAGCACGGATGCACCTCGGACGTGAAAAATTGCAGTTTTTCACGTCCGAGATGCGCAGCGCTCGTGTGAATCAGGCCTTAGGGTAGGAACACAGTGTAAACATTGTGGATTTTCCGCAACGGATCAATTGCGGAAAATCTGCAGCTTATTACAGTAGCAGCCGTGTGGGTGAGATTTAAAAAAATCTCGTCCTCACACTGCGGTAAATATCCGCTGAAAAAGAACGCACATAAATTAACATGCGGTGCGGTTACTTCAACCGCATCATGACCATTAATTCTGCGGATACGCAACTCTTCTATTGCGGGTTTACCCATTTAATTCAATGGGATGCTTAAACCCGTAACAAAGCAGCGTGTTTTGTGATATTTGCGGTGGAATCAGAGCAGTGCGCCACAAAAATGGTAAGAAATAAAATAAAGTTATACTTACCCAGAGTTCCCTGCTTCTCCAGTCTGGCCACCCTGGATGACGTTGCAGGCCATGTGACCGATGTAACCAATCACAGGGTGCAGCGTCACATGGCCTGCAACGTCATCCCAGGTTTTTTTTAAAATGTTTTTAGGTGCTAATTTTACATTTTGATGCAGATTTTTTTTTTTAAAGAAATATGTCAGATACAATTCTGACAGAAATGAAAGATAAACTGACATGCTGCGGATTACAAAATCTGCTCTGTAGGTCAATTTGTGTGGAAAGATTACGCAACATATGGATGAGATTACTTGCGATGTCATTTACTTTGCTGGTACTGAATTGTGCTGCGGATTTGCCTACGACAAATCCGCACGTAATACGCATCGTGTGCATGTGGCCTTATAAGCTGCATTCGTCGCCCATAGACTATAATGGTATTCGTTTAACGGATACATCATTAACTCTCATGACCCCAGTTCTTGATAGACTTGTGACCATTAGCTTTTTACTGAAGCAAATGTTGGAGCTGAGATGATAGAGAATTCTACTGGTACCATCTCTTTACTTGCATCTGTCTTTGTGGACACTACACTGATTGGGTAAGGACATATGGGTCCATCTACCCCTCCCCCACATCTGGTAGTTAATGTTACAACCACTGAATGACTTAGCCCCTTAAAGGGAATGTGTCGCTAGAAAATATATATATATATATATATATATATATATATATATTTTTTTTAGTTAAACAATTAGTGTGTAGGTGATTAAACATTGTTCTAATTTTTAACATTTTTTCACGAGTCAGGAAATATTATAAATTAGATTCTAATTTATAACATTTCACAGTGCTGGTCACTAGATCGAGCAATTCCCAAAATTGCAGCATTGCATGTGGTAAAGCAACCACATTGCTTTATGCTGCAAAATTTGAGAACTCACTCGCTCTAGTGAGCTCTGAGAATCCCCCCCTCCTTTATCCTGGCTAGTGCCAGGAGAAAGGAGGGGATTGAACGGTCAAACCTCCTACACCGTGTGTCGCCATTTTTTGAGCTAACACACAGTGTAGAAGGTTTACATACAGTAGTAATCACACACTAAAACACGTACATACACAGAAATAACTTACCTGCTCCTGCCGCCGCCGCTCCCTCCGGTCCGTCGCTCCGTCTGCTCCCTCCGCTCCTCGTGCTTGCTTCAGAACACAAGTCCGGAAGCCGCGACCGGAAGTAGTAATCTTACTGTCCGGCCGCGACTTCCGGTCCACAGGAAAATGGCGCCGGATGTCGCTCGGCCGAAGACCTTCAATTTGGACTGTGTGGGAGCGGCGCATGTGCCGTTCCCACACAGACGGCGTACAGCATAGTGGATGGACGGGTCCCGTTCGCATTCACTATGGGGCTGTATGTACCGTATTCCATGTCTGTATGTGTTGTTAATCGACACATACAGAGATGGGAAAAAAAATGGCAGCCCCCATGGTCAAGAAAAAGTGTAAAAATAAAAAAAAGTAAAACACAAATAAATATTTATTTTTTTAAATAAAATACTAAATGCAAATTGATATAAAAAAAAAAAATTTTTCGCGACGCTGGTCCTTTAAGGACGCAGACAATTTTGGCCTTGAGGACAGAACATTTTTTATTTTTTTTCCTCTTTGCATTCCAGCGCTCGTAACTTTTTTTTTTTTTTACGCAGCTGTGAGACTTTATTTTTTTGTGGGACGAGTTGTACTTTATGTAGGTGCCAATTGTTGGTACATTTACATTATCGTTTAAATTAAATCAATTTTAATTTCAGCAAAAAAGCAGGATCACTGCAGTTTTTATTTTTGCAGCATACATAAATGATGATATAAATTTGTTGTGCAGATTGTTAGTCTTGGTGATACCGAATCTGTGTATATTATTTCATGTTTTGGGACTTCTATTTTGTAAAGCTCATTATTAATTGTAAAAAATGTGCATTTGGGCGTATTATTTATTTTATTTAACATTACTTTTTTTTAATTAATTTCTTTTGTCTTTTAAAACTGATTGGGGCATTCAAGGGGTTAACGGTGGAGATGAGAGGTTTCTGAGTATTACAGCCACTTCCCCACTCCTGATTATGTGGGTACACTTGTTGAGGGCACACAACAAGTGTACCTGCGCGATCAGCATGGCGTCTATGCTAGTCATGATGTGGCAACGTCCAGCCGCTCATGACGAGCAAAGACGTCATGTGTCGCCAACAGGTTAAAGGGCTTTTCCCATAATCATTATCACCTATTCACAGGATAGGTGATAAATACCTGATCGGTGGGCGTCCAGTCAGGATTTAAGCCAGGATTGCTCTTTAGTCTGTCTGTCCCAAATCATTATAAAGAACATAATTTCAACCAGGGTTGAAAGAAACCCCCAAAAAATTGCCCCTTTGTGAAACAAAATATGGAGACAATAAAAAACAATGCCACCGTATCTCCAGAATGAACATTCAGTTTGTAATAAACCCATAAATTACAGCATTGGGGGCCAATTTTTTTTTTATGTATTATTTTTTACAAGACTAGAAAGTACAGTACAAACCGTAATAGATTCTTGTAAAGTTTGGCAGTGGCACATTTCACAATACTGCACACAGCGACTGTCACAAGCTCATCCAACAATCCATTTACCCTCAGGACAAGGATAGACAAGCAGGTGTGTCAAACAATCACTGGTCTCCTAAACATCTACCCGCCCTTAGCCCCTGTGTGTCACTGATCCGCTATCAGAATTTCTCCTCGCTGTCGGGATAGATCTTGTATGGCAGCACAAGTCACTGTCACCACAAAGGCCACAGATAGTAAATTCTTCAAATGTTTGCATTACACGACATGCTATTCAGATGTTACCTCAACTGTTCTGACATCATCTAGTACACATTTTGTACTTTGTTCGAGGAGTTCCTAGAACTTCCAAGTCTATTTTAGTATATTTCCACTGAAAATGCCTGAAATTCTTTTCCTTTAAAACCAGCTCCATTATAGTGGTGATCAGGACCGAAGCTAAAGGTTCTGCCCACAGCATTTTATATCTATAGGCAGCTTTAGTATAGTCTCAGGTTACCTGAAAAATGGTAACTAGTACCTAAGGCCTCATGCACACAGCCGTGCCCGTACTCACGACCTGCGATTGCGGGCACGGCCGGCCGCCGCATTTTTGTGCCGTGCTCCCATACAAAGTATGGGAGTGCGGCCCGTTAAAAACGAAAAGTAGGACATGCTCCATAATTCCCGGCACGGACACCTATCCGTAGCGATACGGAAAGGTGTCCTCGGCCAATAGAACTGAATGTGTCCGTAATTGCGGGAAATTTCCGAGATTTTTTTATGGTCGTGTGCATGGGGCCTTACGCTTCTATTAATGTCAGCAGACACATTTTCATCCTCTAATGATCCAGGATTTTGTTGAGCTCATGAATTCTTTGTGTCCATTTAATATGCATTAGAATGTGACAAATCTATTCCAGGAATACTATTGCCAAGCTTAACCCAGTTGGAAAATTCTTTCTCTTAGAAAACGGATCAGCATATAAATGCATACTTTATATATTATTTTTAGATTGCTGTCCATTCTGATATTAAACATGGTAAAGACACAGGTGTAAAATGGGCCTCACCTTAGGCCTAGAGAGTAGTAGTAGAAGGAGTTATTGAGGCTGATTCTTCTTCCATTAAGGCTATGTTGACACAGGGCGGATACCCTGCATAAAAATACACCGCTTATACACCTTGGAGCCTGCAGGGAATTCCCGCCGAAAACCCCCACCAAATTGACGGAATGTCCGCTGCGGAAAAAACGGCAGGTTAAAAAAAAATAAAAGTTATACTTCCCTGTAGTCATGGTGACGCGTACCTCTGTCTTGCAGCCCGGCCTCCTCCGATAACGTTTTCCCATGTGATCGCTGCAGCCTGTGATTGGCTGCAGCAGTCACATGGGATGAAACGTCATTCCCAGAAGGCCGGGCTGAAGGGACGTGTCGCCATGACTACAGTTAAGTATAACCTTTTTTTGCAAAACTACAGCCGCAAAAATTGCTATTTTATAATATAATATTTTATAATAGCTCTGCTGTTTGTTGTGGATTTTACCTCCCATTGAATACCCGCAACAGAAAATGAGCAATTCTGCTGCATAAATACACGCTGCAGATTTTTTTTTAAAACGCACCGCATGTAAATTTATGAACGTTTTTTTACGCAGCTTGTGGATGAGATTTGTTCAAATCTCATCCACTTTACTGCTGCTGTACTACGCTGTGGATTTTCCGCATTGAAGTACTTTGCAGAAAATCCGCAATATTTACGCTAAATGTGAACATACCCTAAAGGTACTTTTACACGGCCTGACCTGGGACGTGTAAACGAGCGCCGATGAATGAGACTGCTCGTTGATCGGCGTTTGTTTGCTCCTGTCATAAGGAGCTAGTATGGGGACGAGCGCTTGTTACTCCGATCGCTCGTCCCCATACGTTATCATGTTGGCAGCGCGTCTCCCTGTTCACACAAGGAGATGTGCTGCTCGCAAGGATAATATTTTCAGTATTTAAAATTACACTATACGCAGATGAAAGAGCAGTGTATGACGCTGACCAATCAGTGACCAATCAGCGTCATACACTTCTCATTGTTACACCCCAGCGTGATTTTTAAGGTATGTTCACACGGCAACGCCAAGTACGTCTGAAATTACGGAGCTGTTTTCAGGCGAAAACAGCTCCTGAATTTCAGACCTTTTGACAAGTACTCGCGTTTTTTGCGGCGTCCATTACGGACATAATTGGAGCTGTTTTTCAATGGAGTCAATGAAAAACTACTCCAATTACGTCCCAAGAAGTGACATGCACTTCTTTGAGGCGGGCGTCTTTACGCACCGTCTTTTGACAGCAACGCGTAAAAAAAAAAGCCCGTCTGCACAGAACACCGTAAGACCCATTGAATTCAATGGACAGATGTTTGCAGACGTTTTTTCGGGCGTAATTCGAGGCGTAAAATGCCTGAATTACGTCCATAAATAGGGCGTGTGCACATACCCTTACAGCGTGACTGTGCAGTGAAAGAAGCTGGACTGGAACAATGAGAAGTGTATGACACTGATTGGTCACTGATTGGTCAGCGTCATACACTCCTCTGTACAACACCCAGTTGGTCAAAAGTAAAAACACGCCCAGTTGTCTATTAAGAAACAAATTAGCATAAATCGAAAATTGTTCATAAATGCTTAAAAATGATCATTTTCCAAAATAAAAACCACTGCTGTTCTGTACATTACAGCGCCGATCAGATTATGTAGGAGATAGGGCACTTATAACGTAAAAAACTTTACCAGAGTTTCTGTTTTTTGGTCACTTTGCCCTACAAATATTAATAATAATGTGGTGACAGAGCCTCTTTAACCCCACCCACGCATGGCCAAGGTGATCTAGCAGTCATAAATATAATGAAATTGAAGTTTGCACATATCCAGAACAATGCAGCATAAAGTTGAGACGTGTTTTAGTATCTGTACTTGTGGACTGAGTAAGATTACAGGTAATACTGTGTTGAAAACAATGGGGATTCAATGCCACGAAGTTCAGTCCATTTTATAGTGATTGTTCTGCAAATATAACAAATCTCCATTGTGTACCTTTAGGCTATGTTCACACGCTTAGCAAAAAAGTCTAAAAATAAAGAGCTGTTTTCAAGGGAAAACCGCTACTGATTTTCAGCCGTTTTTCGCTGCGTTTTTTGGAGCCGTTTTTTCTAAAATAATGGCCCGTAGGAACAGGACGCCGTTTTTCCCAGTGAAATCAATGGGCAGATGTTCGGAGGCGTTCTGCTTCCGATTTTTCGGCCGTTTATGGCCCGAAAAACTGCTGTAAATAAGCAGTGTGCACATACCCTGTACCTTAAGGCCCTGTTCATACTGAGTTTTTTTGCAGGCAGAAAATTCTGCCTCAAAATTCCGTCTGCCTGCACGCCGTTTGCTGCGTTTTTCGCCCGCGGTCATTGAGCGCCACAGGAAAAACGCAGCGAAAACCGTTTTCTCTGCCTTCCATTGATGTCCGTGATATCTTGGGTTTTTACTGTAATCTTTGTTAATAATTTTTATTTCACATGTATTACTTATTTTTTTAGTCCCACTACGGGACTTCACTGTGCGATCTTTCAACCGCTTCATATACCAGAGCATTATTGTCTGTCATTATACAACTGACAGGCATCTATTAAGATGTGCCGCCGACACGTCCTAATGAGTATATACCCAGGCAGACCTGGGGGTCTTTATCAGAGCCCTGGCTGCCATGGCACCCCATCGGAGGCCCGTGATTGCATTTGTGGGCTAGCCGATGGGTGAGAGAGGAAGCTCCCTTCCTGTGTAAATGATTTAAATGCCGCGGCCGCTATTGACCGCAGCATTTAACGGGTTAAACGGCCGCGATCGAAGTAAACTTTGATCGCTACCGTTGGAGCAGGAGGCCGCCTGTCCATCAGACAGCCGAACCCCGGCTCCAGCCGGCACGGGACACCCATGCAGGACTTAGACTAGGCCACCGTGAAAAGGCGACAGCCTAGCCTAAGGTCCCTTAGAGACCGCCGTGAAAAGGCGTGTTGGTGGTCACTAAGGGGTTAAACATATCAGCAGAATATAGCATCATCGAGGCATGTCCCGAGCTCAATACCGTTATTAGGAAATGGTCATAGCGCAATAATCAGGGTATATTCACACGCTTAATAAAAAACGTCTGACAATACGGAGCTGTTTTCAAGGGAAAACAGTTCCTGATTTACAGAAGTTTTTTTAAATTAACTTGCGTTTTTCGCAGCGTTTTTTTACGGACGTTTTTGGAGCTGTTTTTCTATAGAGTCAATGAAAAACGGCTCAAGAAGTGACATGCACTTCTTTTTCGCGGGCGTTTTTTGACGGGCCGTTTTTCAAAACTGCTGTGTAACACCCCGTCGCAACAGAACGCCGTTTTTTCCATTGAAATCAATGGGCAGATGGTTGGAGGCATAATGTTTCTGATTTTTCGGCCGTTTGCGGGCCGAAATACTGCCGAAAATAAGCCGTGCGAGCATACCATTACCCCTCCTCCTTTTTTCTGTCCCTTTCAGACGTGTTGTAAAAAGTGGTGCTCCATTGTTTTCCGAGCTCCTCCATCTGGCTGTCTAATGTACCCTTCAGCAGCCTAACAATAGGCTGGTTTCTTTTGGGCACCTGTTATATGCTCCCCAAGACGTCTTGGCATATTTTACACGTTTACCTTTCTGTCTTTTCCCTTAACCTCTTAACGCCGAAGGACGGATATATCCGTCCTCTGCAGCTGCTAGTTCGCGCAGGAGGACGGATATATCCGTCCTGTGATGGCGCGGGTACTGCTACTGTACCCACGCGATCAGCGGCAGGAGCACGGCTGTTATACACAGCCTGGCTCCTGCTGCAACTGCCGGAATCGAAGCGCGCTCCGATTCCGGCAGTTTAACCCATTAAATGCCGCTGTCAATGGTGACAGCGGCATCTAATGTGCTTGACAGAGGGAGGGAGCTCCCTCTGTCACCCCATCGGCGCCCCCGCAAAGAAATCGCGGGTCGCCGTCGGGTTTCCATGGCAGCGGGGGGTCTAACAAAGACCCCCAGGTCTGCCTTCAGCATCTGCCTGTTAGGCGATGCCGGAGGCATGACCTAACAGATTGCCTGTCAGTTTTACACTGACAGGCAATAATGCTTTGGTATACTAAGTATACCAAAGCATTATATATGCGATCGGCAGATCGCATAGTGAAGTCCCCTGGTGGGACTAAAAAAAAATGTCAATCAGTTAAATAAAGTTGGTGAAAAAATAAATAAAAATTACAGTGAAAATCAAATAAAACGTTTTATTTAGTAAAAGTGTCAAAACAAATCACACATACACATATATGGTATCCCCGCGATCGTAACAACTTGAACAATAAAATGAACACATTAATTAAACCGCCGGATGAACGGGGTCCAAAAAAACCGCAAAAAACAACGGCAAAATTCTCTCTTTTCTCCCATTCCCCCCATAAAAAATTAAATAAAAATTAATCTATAAGTCCTATGTACCCCAAAATAGTACTAATGAAAACTACACATTGGCCCGCAAAAATCAAGCCCACATACAGCCACATCGACGGAAAAATAAAAACGTTACGGCTCTTGGAATGCGGCAATTCAAAAACAAGTAATTTTTTTCTAAAAGGGTTTTTATTGTGCAAACGTAGGAAAACCTATAAAACCTTTACATATTTGGTATCCCCGTAATCGTGCCGACCCATAGAATAAAGTGAACATGTTATTTACGCTGCATAGTAAACGGCGTAAATTTATAACGTGAAAATCAATGCTGGAATAGCTGCTTATTTTCAATACTCTCCTAAAATAAAGTTAATAAAAGTTAATCGATATATTATAAGCATCTAAAAATGGTGCAATTACAAAATACAACTCGTCCCGCAAAAAACAAGCCCTTATACGGCTATGTCGACGGAATAAAAAAAAAGTTCTTGGAATGCGACCGTGAAAAAACAAAAAATAATCCTTGGTCATTAACGTGCAAAATGGCCTGGTCATTAAGGGGTTAAAGGGAATGTGTCGCTAGAATTTATTTTATTTTTTTCAGTTAAACAATTACTATTTAAGTGATTACACATTGTTTTAATTTTTTCACAAGTCAAGAAAAATTATAAATTAGATTCTAATTTATTACATTTCCATGTTCTGGCCACTAGAGCGAGCAGTTCCCAAAATTGCAGCATGGTCACTGTGGTAAAGCAACCTCATTGATTTATGCTGCAAATTTGGGGTGGACCCACTCTCCTCTAGTGTCCTCACACAATCCCCCCTCCCTTCTTCTGGCTAGTGCCAGGAGAAGGAGGGGGTTGAATGTCTTCAAACCTCCTACACTGTGTGCCGCCATTTTCTGAGCGACCGCACAGTGTAGGAGGATTAGATACAGTGCTCAGCAGACAGTATCACACGAACATAATACACACATCACATACACGAACATAAATTACCTGCCGCCTCCGCTGGTCTACGCTCCTATTCCTTGCGCTTTCGCTTAGTTGAACATATGACCGGAAGCCGCGACCGGAAGTGGTCATCCTACTGTCCGGCAGCGGCTTCCGGTCCACATGAAAATGGCGCCGGATTTAGCTCTACGAACGAGCTTCGTTTTGGTCTGTGTGTGAGCGGCGCATGCGCCGTTCCCACACAGACGGCATACGCTTCTGAGAATGGAATGGCTCCCGTTCGCATTTTCTATGGGGATGTATGTGCCGTATAGCATCTCTGTATGTGTCGTTAATCGACACATACAGAGATGAAAAAAAAAATGGCAGCCCCCATAGAGAAGTAAAAGTTTGAATACAGTAAAAAGTAGAACGTCACAACACTAATAAATACAATTTTTGTTTATATTTTATTAAAAGCAATATAATTTTAAAAAATAAAAATCATGACACCTTCCCTTTAAGGGGTTAATCTGGTGCCTTTTTTCTTTCTTTTTTTGCCCTGCTGCAATCCTTCGATATTCTCCAGTTTCAGCAAATGTAAGTTATTTTTTTGTATAATTAAGTTATACAAATTACCAATATACTTTCTGTATTCATTTCTCACAGTTTTCAAGATCCCTGCTTGTTGTTATTCAGTAGGAACATTCATTGTTTAGTGCCAGTGGATACAACACTGTCCATGGTCATGTGATGGACACACAGGTGCTCTGATCGGTAGAACACACAGCTCTGATACACATAATGTAATGAGCCATGCACCTGTGTAATCATCAGATGACCATGGACAAAATTTTATCCACTGGCAGTTGATCCTACTATGACAAAGTAAACAAGGCATGTTTCTACTGAATGAGAATAAGCAGAGATCTTGAGGGTATAGTCCTCAGGGTACAAACACACACGGCGTATTCAGGGAGGATACACTGCGACAAGCTGCGCAGCGTATCCGCCTTGAACACCACAGGGAATGCTGTCAGAAATCCCGCAGCACACTGGTGCGTTTTTTCGGACGTAAATTCCGCTGCGTAAATGATCGCACATACTTACCCCCTCCTTCCTCTGACGTCGGCTCCAGCCTCCCTGGATGACGTTGCAGGCTATGAGACCTCTGCAGATTGGCCGCAGCGGTCACATGGCCTGCTACGTCATCCAGGGAGGTTGGACTGGAGAAGAAGCAGGGAACTCTGGGTAAGTAACTTTTTTTTTTTTTTTTACTTGCGATTTTTGCGGTGGAATCACTGATTCCGCCACAAATATCGCATCACACACCACTTTGTTGCAGGTTTAAGCACCCTGCTGAATTCAATGGCAAAACCCGCAACAGAAGAGCTACGATTCCGCAGCATTAATAGACATGCTGCGGTTGAAGAAACTGCACCGCAGGTCAATTTATGTGCGTTTTTTTGGCTGCATTTTCCGCAGTGTGGGGACGGGATTTGTTGGAATCTCACCCACACTGCTGCTACTGTAAAACGCTGCAGATTTTTTTGCAATGAATCCATTGTGGAAAATTTGCGCTGTTTACGCTGTGTGTGTTCTTACCCTTAACCCGTTAGTTACCGTCAAATATGTCTTTTCACGGTGGCCACTAATGGGCTTTATTCTGATGCATACGCCTTTTCACGGCGCTGCATCAGGATAAATAAACACAGCAGGGAGCCGTTAAATGTCCCTGCTCTCAGCTTCCAGAGGTGGCTGGGGGCATCCGTGCTCGAACTTGTGAGATCGATATCCGTATCGATCTCACGCGTTTAACCCTTCAGATGCGGCGCTCAATAGCGAGCGCCGCATCTGAGTGGTTTTGGAGAGAGGGAGGGAGCTCTCTCTCATCCCACTGACACCCGGCGATAAGATCGCCGAGTGTCTGTGTCTCCGACGGCAGCCGGGGGCCTAATAAAGGCCCCCAGGTCTGCCTGTAGTGAATGCCTGTTAGGCTATGCCACAGGCATGACCTAGCAGATGCCACCATGTTTTAAACGGTCAGGCAGTAATACACTGCAATACAAAAGTATTACAGTGTATTCTAAAAGCGATCGGATGATCGCATATTAAAGTCCCCTAGTGGGACAAGTAAAAAAGTAAAAAGAAAGTTTAATTAAGTTAAAGAGACTCTGCCACCACATTATAAGTGCCCTATTTCCTACATAAGGAGATCAGCGCTGTAATGTAGGTGACAGTAATGCTTTTTGTTTAGAAAAACTATCTATTTTCACCACGTTAGGAGCGATTTTAGCTTTATGCTGATTACTTTCTTAATGCCCAAGTGGGCGTGTTTTTACTTTAGACAAAGTGGGCGTTGTACAGAGGAGTGTATGACGCTGACCAATCAGTGACCAATCGGCGTCATGCACTTCTCTCCATTCATTTAGTCAGCGCATAGGGATCCTTTTAGATCGCAATGTGCTGTCTTATACTAACATATTTAGATTACTGAAGTGTTTAGACAATGAATAGACATTCCTTCCAGCCAGGACGGGATGTCTATTCACAATCCCTGCACTTCGTTAACGTTTCTGTGGTACTTACAGCAGAGCAAGCGTAATCTCGCTGTAACCTGTCATTTACAGCGTGATCTCGCGAGATTACTCTTGCTCTGCTGTAAGTACCACAGAAACGTTAATGAAGTGCAGGGATTGTGAATAGACATCCCGTCCTGTCTGGAAGGAATGTCTACTCACTGTCTAAACACTTCAGTAACGTTAATATATCAGTATAAGGCCTTATTCACATGAGCGTATACCTAAATGAAGAACACCACAGACAAAACTCCCCAAGTTCTTTATTGTAGTCATGTATTTGACCTAATTCATAGTATCTATAGGGACTTGAGCATGGTAATAACGGTGGAACGTGGATTGATAGCAAAACCTAAAGATTGGAATCTGACACACCAAAGTAGAATTAAAACAATGTAACTTTATTAAATCAATATAAAATAACACACATTAAAAGCAGAGATGATTTCCACAGTGCGGAAAGACAACCAGATTAAATAGACACAGTAGCTATAACCATATAGGTAATAAGTGACACAATGTAATCCCAAACAGGATGATATTACAGCACATAGCAATTGTATAGTATATATGTTTTAATAATATATGAAACGGCAAGAGAACCTGCTCAGCAATAAATAAATGGGTAATGTATCAGTACCCATAAATGCCAACAGGTAGAAAAAACACTGATAATGTAGTGAAAGATGTATATAGCAATATGTAACCAAGTAAAAACATTAAATGGTGCACCCAGGATGGTACCTGTATTAGCAACCGAGAAATGTTTCTATAAGTTTACCAGAGGTGGAATAAACTATACCCTGAAGGAAAATCGTATGCTGACTCTTACCCATCATGACAGTCACCGTCTCTGGTGTCAAACCCCGACGCGCTTTTCGGCCCAGAAGCCTTCGTCTGGGGGTGGTGTCAGGACCAAAAATACAGTCCCTTTAAAGCAGACCTGAGCCAATCACAAATGACAATAATAGAGTCCAGCAGAAGTTAAATATGTACTAATGACCGCGGCAACGCCGTCCCATGAAAACACTTCCGGTGCACTGAAATCGGAAGCACTAGACGCCGGAATCACGTGTCCAGTGCTCCAGTCCCAGACAGGAGGTGAAACCATGGCAACGGAGGCCGCGCATGCGCACACATCAATAGGCATCAGACTTAGTACAAGCAGGATGCTACGTTGGATCATGAATAGGTACAGAACGGAGATCAAAATCAGTGCAAAGGATGTACATATGAAGACAACCGGAATGGCGATCATTATAATCTTAAATAAATAACAATAATAAGCGGTATAATTAATAAATACAAGATGACAAACGAAAAATGAATAAATAATAATAAAAAATATAAGAACAAAAAATAATAAAAACAAAAAATGTGTTACAATAAATAAACTATAAATATGAAACATGTTTGTTCATCATGTGTTAAAGACCTAAACCCTTTCCCTAACCTTTCCCTATTTGTGTAAAAAACAGTGTAAAATAGAGTGTAATATAGAAAGCCTTGTGATAATCATAAAACAAAACATTACAAAAAAGAAGCGCTTTACACCAAACATATATTAGAATTTGCATACACAGTGAAGACAATGTACATTAGTTTAGTACAATTGAATCTAAAAAACAAACGTGAAATAATTATAGTAACAAATAATATATATAACAAAAATGTAAACAAAAATTACATTGTTAGAAAAAAGGTTGTTATTCATTTGCATATGTTTAACCCCTTCCCGACATTTGTCGTAAGTATACGTCATGGAAAGCCAGTGCTTCCCGCAAAATGTCGTATACTTACGACAAATGTTTGGCACCGGCTCAGAAGCTGAGTCGGTGCCATCATCGCCGGATCTCCGCTGTATCTGACAGCTGACATCCGGCTGTAATGGCGGGGACCAAAATTAGCTTCGATCCCCGCCATTAACCCCTTAAGTGCAGCGCTCAAACGCGATCGCTGCACTTAAGGTGTTTGCAGCTCATCGGAACCCCAGCAATGAAATTGCCGGGGTTCTGGTGGCTGCAATGGCAACCGGAGGCTCAGGAGCTCAGATGGCGCCGGCTCAGGAGCTGATCCGGCGTCAGCGGTGGAAGTCAGCTGTATGTTACAGCTGACATTCACCAGTAACGGCAGAAACCGGAGGTAGCTCCGATCCCTGCCATTAACCCCTTCGATGCAGCAATCAAAAGCGATTGCTGCATCGTAGCGGTTACTAGCAGATCGCCAGCCCTGACAGGCAATCAGGACTGGCGACTGCTGCTATGGCAACAGGAGACACAATGATCTCCTGCTCTGCCATTACGGAAGCCGATTTAGGCCCAGCCGGGAGGCGAAGCCTAATCGGCTTGCTGTCAGTGAATGACTGATGGATCTAATACATTGCACTACATAGGTAGTGCTATGTATTAGAAAAAAAAAATCTGACCGTTGGAACTTCAAGTCCCCTAGTGTGACTTGAGAATAAGTGCAAAAAATAAAAGTTTGAAAACAATAAAAGTTTCAAGTAATAAAATAAAACACAATCCCCCTTTTACTCTTATCAAGTCCTTTATTATTGAAAAATAATAATAAACCATACGTATTTGGTATCGCCGCGATCGTAACGACCTGTGGTATCAAAATATTATATTATTTATTGCATGCGGTGAACAGCGTAAAAAAAAACCGTAAAAAACTTTACCAGAGTTTCTGTTTTTTGGTCACTTTGCCCTACAAATATTAGAATAAAAAGTGATCAAAAGGTCGCACGTATCCAAAAATGGTACCTATAAAAACTATAGCTCGTCCCGCAAAAAACAAGCCCTCATACACCTCCGTCGACAAACAAATTAAAACGTTATGGTTCTCACAACTTGGCGACAGAAAAAAGACATTCTTTTTACAAAAAAATACGATAAAAGGTGATCATAAAGTCGCATGTACCCCAAAATGGTACCAATAATAACTACAGCTCGTCCCGCAACAAACCAGCCCTCATACCGCTACGTCTATGAAAAAATAAAATTAGTTATGGCTCCAACAAGTCAGGAAATAAAAAATATGCAGTTGTGCAGGTCTGAGGGGAACGTTTCTTCTGTTTGAAGAGGCGATTTATCAAGGACCTAAAATTAGGGAACCAGGAAGGGGAGAGCCCAAACATATCCGCTGGAAGCGAGGGTGCCCGTATTATACCAGGACAACACTTCCTAGCAAAATTCCCCAAACTGCAAAGTTGCGGAGTGTGGACCAAAAGGAGATAAGAAAGGACGCCATTTATCAGTGCGACACCGGCCTGTGCAGAAAGTATTGCTTCACAGCGTAACACACATCTATGGATCATTTTATTGTTTTACCCCATTATTATACTACCTGACTATGCCCCTTATATACTCCGCCCGGCTTACATGTACCCCCACATTATAAATGGAAACATCAGCAATACTCAAATCTACTACCAAGCAAAATCAGCTATCCAAAAGGCAAATGGCGCTCCCTCCGCTCTGAACCCTACAGCGTGCCCTAACAGCAGTTTCCTTCCACATCGTCATACCCGGGAGAACCCTTTTAACAATTTTTGGGGTGTGTGTCTACAGCGTCATAAGCTGGGCATGACATATTTGCCACTGAATGGCATATCTAGGGAAAAATATAAATTTTTAATTTGCACTATCCGCAGTGCAATCATTTATGGAAAACAGACCTGTGGGGTGAAAATGCTCACTACACCCCTTAATAAATGCCTTGAGGGGTGCAGTTTCCATAATGAAGTTTTTAAAATGGGGTGACTTTTTGGGGTTTCTAATATATAAGGCCCTCAAAGCCACTTCACAACTGAACTGCTCCTGTAAAAATAGCCTTTTGAAATTTTCTTGAAAATGTGAGAAATTGCTACTAAAGTTCTAAGATTTGTGATGTCATAGAAAAATAAAAGGACGTTCAAAAAACTATGCCAATCTAAAGTAAACATATGGGGGATGTTAATTCGCAACAATTTTGTGTGGTATAACTGCCTGTCTTACAAGCAGATACATTGAAATTGAGAATGATAATTTTTGTAATTTTTCGCAAAATTTTGGTGTTTCTTCACAATTAAATACTGAACATATCGAGCATATTTTTCCAGTAACAAAGTCCAATGTGTCACGAGAAAACATTCTCAGAATCGCTTGGATAGGTGAAAGCGTTCCGGAGTTATTACCACATAAAGTAACACATGTCAGATTTGAAAAATGAGGCTCTGTCAGGAAGGTCAAAAGTGGCTAAAGAGGGAAGGGGTTAAATTACATAATTCAAACATGCATATACTACAACATACATAACAAATTAATAGACATTAAAATACATACCAACATTAATTCAATCACATACTCAAAGGACATACTACAAAAAGTATATATCTATTTTTACATATCTACTCAAAAAATATATATATTATAATGTGTTGTGTTGAAAACTATATGTAATTATATAAATATATGTGATGTTAAAAGTGTTTAAAGAACTAGAGATGATTCAGATAAACAATAATACGTGATTATGGTGCATAGATAAAAAAAATTTTTTTAAAAAATATATATTTCTCGGGATGATAAAAATATCAAAAATGGAAAATAGTGCAACAATACAATTGTGTGATAATAATTACTATACATAAATATCAACAAATAAATGTGACACCTGATATTGATTAATACATGTATGTATATATGCAACACATATATATCGATATGTACACACATCCATATATAAGGGCAAGGACCATATCAAAACAAACCAGTGAATAGTACATAATATTTGTTGTACGCTCAATGTAAACACACAATAACACCAATTTATATCAAATAAATAATAAAATATAATAATTTATAAACATGAATATAAAAAATAAGAGAATATTCCATAATTGGCATTTAATTTTATTATATAATCCAATTACAATAGATAGATCCGTCCATACATAATAATTATAACATCAAAATTGTAGTAAGTTCATAATACATGAAATCACATTGACTGCATCTCCTCCAAACGACTGTTCATTGAACTAATCAAAAGAATGTGACGTCACGCTGTGTCTTTAGTGAAAGAAGCTGGGTGGAAACGATGAGAAGTGTATGATGCTGATTTGTCAGCATCATACACTTCTATTCACAACGCCCAGTTAGTAAAACAAGTAAACACGCCCAGTTGTTATAAACACAATACACGCCCAGTTGGAAATACGGAAAAAAACACTCCCAGTTGTCCATTTCAAAGCTCATTTGCATAAATATAAAATTGCTCATAACTTGGCCAAAAATGATAGTTTAAAAAAAAAAAAAAAAAACGTTACTGTGATCTACATTTCAGCGCCGATCACATGCAATAGGAGATAGGGATTTGATAATCTGGTGACAGAGCCTCTTTAACCTCTCATCTCTGCCACTATTCCCCTGAATGCTGCGATCAAAGCTGACCGCAGCATTCAAGAGGTAAACAAGAAGGGGGATGCCCTTTCTCACAGGGAATCGCTGTGACGACATCGAGGGACATGCCATATATGGGCAGACAGCCCAGGGTCCCTTGAGGGACCCCAGGGCTGTCTGACCATATTTCCTGTTTTTAGGGCATACTTAGTACACAGGCAGTTGTTAGGACATACCTATCAGTATATAGATATATGCCAGTACATTAACCCCTTCCCTCTTTGGCCACTTTTGACCTTCCTGACAGAGCCTCATTTTTTAAACCTAACATGTTTCAGTTTATGTGGTAATAACTCCGGAATGCTTTTACCTATCCAAGCGATTCTGAATGTTTTCTCGTGAGACATTGCACTTTATGTTACTGGCAAAATTTGCTCGATACATTCAGTATTTAATTGCGAAAAATTGCAAAAATTTGCATTTTCTACATTTAAATGTATCTGCCTGTAACACAGGCAGTTATACCACACAAAATTGTTGCCAATTAACATCCCCCATATGTCTACTTTAGATTGGCTGCATTTTTTTGAGCAACCTTTTATTTTTCTAGGACATTAAAAGGCTTAGAACCTTAGCAGCAATTTCTCTAATTTTCAAGAAAATTTCAAAAGGCTATTTTTACAGGGGCCAGTTCAGTTGTGGCTTTGAGGGCCGCATGTATTAGAAACCCCCAATAAGTCACTCCATTTTAAAAACTTCACTCCTTAAAATATTCAAGACAGCATTTAGAAAGTTTCTTAACCCTTTATACGTTTCACAGGAATTAAAGGGAACCCTTCACCTCCCCATACATGTGCAGCTGAGTGCAGCATGTAATGGGCAGGGCTGCACAAACTCTGGGGCACTTTAAAAAAAAATTTCTACCCATCCGTTATTTCGATATTGGTACCGTTATATTTGGAGCCCGATATTTAAATATCCCCAGCTCTTACACTGTCCGTAGCAGTGACACGCCCCCTTGCCTGTTCGGGTGAAAATACTGCAATCGCACACACTCTCTCCTCTGTGGCACTGTCCATATCTGATTGGACAGTGTCACAGCCATAGTAACACGCCCCGTTGACTGTTCAGGGGCTTATTTAAATATCGGACGCTAAATATAACGGCACCAATATCTAAATAACGGAGGTAGGTAGAATTTTTTTTTTTTAAAGTGCCCCAGGGTTTGTGCAGCCCTCCCCATTACATGCTGCACTCATCTGCACATGCATGGGGAGGTGAAAGGTTCTCTTTAAAGCAAAGTAGAGGTGAAATTTACAAATTTCTTTTTTTTCTTTTTTTTTTTTTTTTTGCAGAAATTCATTTTTAATAAAAAGAAATTGTAACAAAGGAACGTTTACCAGAGAAATGCAACTCAATATTTATTGCCCTGATTCTGTAGTTTTAGGCAATATCCCACATGTGGTCCTAGTGTGCTAATGGCCTGAAGCACAAGCCTGAGAAGCAAAGGAGCACCAAGTGGATTTTGGGGCCTTCTTTTTATTAGAAAATATTTTGGGCACATTTTTTCATTTTCTCAACAAATAAAGGAAAAAAAGAACCCCAACATTTGTAAAGCAATTTCTCCTGAGTACGACAATACCCCATATGTGGTCATAAACTGCTGTGAGCATGTTAACCCCGCAGGTGTTTTGCAGAAATTAGTGTGCACTTGATGTTGCAGAGTGAAATCTGTATTTATTCCATAGATATGCCAATATGTGGTGCCCAGCTTGTGCCACCATAACAAGACAGCTCTCTAATTATTATGCTGTGTTTCCCGGTTTTAGAATAACCCTACATGTGGCCCTAATCTTTTGCCTGGACGTTCGACCAGGCACAGGAGTGAAAGAGTACCAATGCGAAGTTGAGGCCTAATTTGGCAATTTACAAAGTATTGGTTCACAATTGCAGAGGCTCTTATGTGAAATAATAAAAGAAACCCCTGAGAAGTGACCCCATTTTTGAAAACTACACCCCTCAATGCATTTATTAAGGGGTGTAGTGAGCATTTTCACCCTACAGGTCTTTTCAATAAATTATTGCTCTGCGGATGGTGCAAAGTGTAAATTTCAATTTTTCCCCAGGTATGACATTTCAGTGTCAAATATGTCGTGCCCAGCTTATGCCACTGGAGACACACCCCAAAAATTGTTAAAAGGGTTCTCCCGGCTATGGCTATGCCATATATGTGGAAGTAAACAGCTGTTTGGGCACAGTGTAGGGCTCAGAAGGGAGAGAGCGACATTTGGCTTTCGGAGCGTTGATTTTGCTTGGTAGTAGTTTTGTTTGAGTATTGCTGGTATTTCCGTTTATAACGTGGGGGGGGGGGGCATATGTAAGCTGTGCGGAATAAATCAGGGACATGGTCAGGCAGTATAATAATGGCATAAATAATAAAACAATCCATAGATGTGTGTTACGCTGTTAAGCAATCCTTTTCGCATAGGCCAGTGTGGCACTGATCAATGGTGTACTTACTTATTTCACTTTTGGTCCACACTCCGCACCTTTGCAGTTTGGGGAATTTTGCTGGCAAGTGCTGTCCTGGTATAATACGAGCACCGTCACTTCCAGCAGATATGTTTGGGCCCTCCCCTTCCTGGTTCCCTAATTTTAGGGCCTTGATAAATCGCCTTTTGAAACAGAAGAAATGTTCCCCCTCGGGCCTGGACAACTGCATATTTTTTTATTTCCTGACTTATTGGAGCCTTAAAGCGGCTCTGTCACCAGATTATAAGTGCCCTATCTCCTACATAATCTGATCGGCTCCGTAATGTAGATAACAGCAGTGGTTTTTATTTTGAAAAAACGATCAAGTTATAAACAATTTTAGATTTATGCTAATTAGTTTCCTAATAGACAACTGGGCGTGTTTTTACTTTTTACCAAGTGGGTGTTGTACAGAGGAGTGTATGAGGCCGACCAATCAGTGACCAATCAGCGTCATACACTTCTCATTGTTACCACTGTGATTGTGCAGTGAAAGAAGCTGGGCTGGAACAATGTGAAGTGTATGACACTGATTGATTACGGATGCGGCGATACCAAATATGGTTTTATTTTTTTTCAATAATAAAGGACTTGATAAGGTAAAAGGGCGATTTTTGTGTTTTATTCTATTACTTGAAACTTTTATTATATGTTTTGAAACTTTTTTTCACCTTCTTTTTTTTTTTTTAACTCCCACTAGGGGACTTGAAGTTCCAACTGTCTGTTTTGTTTTTTTCTAATACATTGCACTACCTATGTAGTGCAATGTATTAGATCTGTCAGTCATTTACGGACAGCAAACCGATTAGGCTTCGCCTCACGTTGGAGCCTAGTCGGCTTCCATAATGGCAGAGCAGGAGGCCATTGTTAGGCCTCCTGTTGCCATAGCAGCAGTCTGCAGCCCTGATTGCATGGCAGGGCTGCCGATCTGCTAGCAACCTCTAAGGGTATGTTCACACGAGGTCATTACGTCCGTAATTGACGGACGTATTTCGGCCGCAAGTACAGGACCGAACACAGTGCAGGGAGCCGGGCTCCTAGCATCATACTTATGTACGATGCTAGGAGTCCCTGCCTCGCTGCCGGACAACTGTCCCGTACTGAAAACCTGATTACAGTACTGGACCGTTGTCCTGCAGCGAGGCAGGGACTCCTAGCGTCGTACATAACTATGATGCTAGGGGCCAGGCTCCCTGCAGTGTGTTCGGTCCGGGACTTGCGGCCGAAATACGTCCGTCAATTATGGACGTAATGACCTCGTGTGAACATACCCTAAGATGCAGCGACTGCTTTCGATCGCTGCATTTACGGGGTTAATGGCAGGAATCGTAGCTAGCTATGGTTCCTGCCGTTACAGGTGGATGTCAGCTGTAACATGCTGATGACGGCGGCTCAGGTCCGGAGACTGCGCCATCTTGCTGTCGGCTACGGAAGCCTTTCAGGCCCCACCTCTGGGCAGGGCCTGATCGGCTTCCATGCTAGGCAGACCGGGAGGCCACTATTAGGCCTCCGGTTGCCAATGCAGCCACCGGAACCCCGGCAATTTAATTGCTGGGGTGCCGATGAGCTGCAAACATCTTAAATGCAGCTTTTGACCGCTGCATTTAAGGGGTTAATGTTGGGGATCTAAGCTAATTTCGCTCCCCGCCATTACAGCCGGATATCCGCTGTAATACACCGCTGACATCCGGCGATGATGGCACCGACTTCGCTTCTGAGCCGGTGCCATGCATTTGTCGTATGGATACGGCAGAATGCGGGAAGCACTAGCTTTCCATGGCGTATCCATACGACCAATGTCTGGAAGTGGTTAAAGTTGAAAAATAAAAAAGAAGCAAAAGAAAAAATAGGTGATGTTAAATTTAAAAAGAAAACAACACATTTTATACAATAAACAGTCTCAATACATAAAATATACACATTTGGTATCGTCGCGACCGTAATAACACATTTATAGCGTCCTTCATGTTTACACTGTTATAAAATAAAAAAAACTGCTTTCTTTCACTTATTAATGAGACACGAGGTATTATGAATTTTGAACCTCCTTGTGCCTCACATTAATAGTAATTAACCCCATCATGTATCTCACACATTAACCCAATGTTGTCCATTATGACTGTGAGGAACATGATGGGGTTAATTACTGTTAATGTGAAGCACATGGAGGTTCCAAATTTATCACACCTCGCACCTCACATCAGAAAATGGAAGAACTTTTTATTTTATTATTATTATTGTCAAAGTATTGTTTTGGTATCCAGTATTTCAATACTACTCGAAGTATCGGTATCGAAGTCTAAATTCTGGTCTCTTGACAACCCTTCTTCCTTGTGGATTTCACGTCTGATCCCATCCAAAATCTTTCCATTTTTTCTTTTTGGGTGATGCAAAAAAACAAAACAATATTTCCAAAGCTGTACTGTGTGAACAAAGCTTTATTCTCTATATTATAATATCTTCATTTTCTATTTCCGGAAAAGTTGTACAGGAAGTTATAGTAAATGTGCCAAATGCACAATATAAAGAAACCAAAATTAAACATGAGGGCAAAGAATTGAGAAGGGGAAAATAAAAAAAATATACAGTCTGTCACTCAGACCACCGCCTGCCGGCATTTCTTTTATATTTTCTTATCCTTCTTTTTACATATCACATGCATATCTTAAACCCCTCATCATGTACATGTGACTGTTGTCAGCAGAGCCCATCTCTTGACAAAGTATATGTTAAGGCCCTTTTACATTGGCCAATTATCGGGCAAACGAGCGTTCATCAGCTGGTCGTATCGTTTTAAATACTGAAAATATTATCGTTGTCTGCAGCATATCTCCCTGTGTAAACCAGGAGATGCGCTGCTGACATGATAGAAATGTATGGGGACGAGCGCTCGGAGTAACGATCGCTCGTCCCCCATCTTAGCTCTTGTGAAAGGAGCAAACGAGCACCGATCAACGAGCTGTCTCGTTGATTGGCGTTCGTTTACACGGCCCGGGCCATGTATAAGTACCTTGACTCTACCAGACATTCATAGGCCTCGTTCATTCCTGCGTTCAGCTTTCCGTTGAGGAACAGGACAACGGAAAACTGGAAGCGTAGGTTCTGTTGGACAATGGACACCACCGTTGGCTGATCGAATTCATTGACTTTAATGGATTCCATTGGGGTGTCTGTGGTTTCAGCGGAAACAAAAGCGCAGCATTCTGCACTATTTCCAGTATTCTCGTCCAGATCTACGACGGAGTCCCCTAACGGAGCCTACAACGCAGATGTGAACAAGGTCTTCTTTCAGGGAAAATTAGCGTTTCATTTTTTTTATTCCTGCCAGTTCTATTTGACAGCTGAATAATCTAATGTTAATAGCTAATCTACGTATTACTTTTGTCTTGCAGCCTGCCAAAGTTGTCCAAGGCTTGGTTGGTTTGAGAAATCTTGGTAACACGGTAAGTTTTATTTGTTTTTATTACTTATTCAAGCAGTAATCTGCATATGCTTTTATTAAGGGTGGTTTCACGTGTCATTTTGATGCAGTTTTTGAAGCCAATGCCAGGAGTGGACTTTAAAGGGAGAGGAAATATAGAGGAAAGATGCTACTTCTCTTCTTTTTTTTTTTAATCCACTCCTGGTTGTGACATAAATAACTGCATCAAAATAGCACGTGTGCAAGGACCATAACGGAGTATACTGGGAACTGATTGGAAATTGTTACGGTACCTGTTCACAGTACAGAACCTTATCTGTGTGTATAGTATACATTGTTGCTATTTTGCCTTATCTGAGGGCCTGTTCACGTCAGCGTTGCCCTTCCGTTGAGGGGTTCCGTCTGAGGTTTCCATCAGGTTAACACCTCAACGGAAAGGCAAACGGAAACCGTAGCTTCCGTTTCCCACACCATTGATCTCAATGGTGACGAAAACCTTGTTAATGGTTTTCGTTGTGACAGGGTTTCCGTTGTTTTGACAGAACCAATAGCGCAACCTCTGATGGAACCCCTCAACGGAAGGGCAACACTGATGTGAACAGGCCCTAAGCCTCCACCAGTAGGATAGAGATATAATTTAAAGGGGGTTTTACACAGGACGATTATTGGGCAGACGAGCGTTCCTATAACGCTCGTTGCCGATAACTGCCCTGTGTAAACAGGGGAAGGATCAGCAGATAACCGAGCAAACACTCGATAATCTGCAGGTCGTATCATTTTAAAACAGTGAAATATTATCGTTGTCGGCATCACATCTCCCTGTGTAAACAGGGAGACGTGCTGCCGGTGTAATCATAATGTTTTTGGGACGAGCGATCGGAGGAACGACCGCTAGTCCCCATCCATAGCTCCATGTGACAGGAGAAAACGAGTGCCAATCAACGATGTCTCGTTGATCAGTGCTCGCTGCACCGGCCTCAACTCGTCCACCATCTAATAATTAAGATAATTGCAAAGTGAGCTACAGGAAGCTTCTTGTGTCTGCTCTACTGGCCAGTGTGCCAACTGGATCTCTGCCCTGTTTACACGATGATCAGGTACGAGTGCTCGTTCACCCGATCGGCCCATCTAAAAGGGTCTTTAGTTAAAGAGGTATTCCCGATAAGGAGGAGCTTGTATGCATGCGCCCGCCGCTCTTCTCACGGTCTATGAGAATGATGAAGAACGATTCACAGAATTTCCATAGACATTGAATAGAGTGGCAGGAGGAGCATCTGGGGGATCAGGACCCACCCAATCTCCCGATTGATGGGGCCCCCAGCGATCAGAAAAGGATCACCTGTCCTGCAGATAGGTGATTTATTATATTGGCAACACCCCTTTCATATTACTGATGACAAGCTACTTGGGTTTTGTTGTCGATGGTCTGTTTGAGGGAATTTGACATGTGTATCCTTGTTCACAGTGCTTCATGAACTCCATTCTTCAATGTCTGAGTAATACTAAGGATCTGAGGGACTATTGTTTGCATAACTCACATAAACGTGACCTGAACTCGAAGACCTGCAATACAGCAATTATGGCAGGTGGGTAATAACCGACACAAAGTCTCAATGCAAAGGCAAAAATGTGAATCTTTATAGAATCACAGCCATTTTAATATGGGATTTTTATCCTGCCCAAAAAGGTTGTTTGCTGTTCCTAATTTATCTATATATATGCTGTAAAATCTGGTCTGTACCAGATCGTATAGGATCATTTTTGCCAAAATACAGTTGTGTACTAGGCAATTGTATATACAACAGAAATAAGCCTAATATGTATTTTTATCTGATTGCTTCTTATAAAGGAAGAGTCA
The DNA here is from genome assembly GCF_050947455.1 of Rhinoderma darwinii. Classification (NCBI taxonomy): domain Eukaryota; kingdom Metazoa; phylum Chordata; class Amphibia; order Anura; family Rhinodermatidae; genus Rhinoderma; species Rhinoderma darwinii. The sequence goes on along the minus strand of NC_134696.1, from coordinate 77,622,225 downwards.
GATAATATAACTACATTTTTGTAAATGCAATTCCCTATAATATAATCCTACAGTTGTAACAGAGCTGAATTTGTCGTTTTACTTTAACAAGCTTACAATAGTTAAGCAGGTAAACCTTCGAGGATTCCTGCGCCTGTTGCCCCATTAAATGGTTTCTGATCTAAAAAAACAAATGTAATAGTAGACAAATGGAACCTGCGTAAAAACATAACCCTTTATCAATCATTTCTGCATTTATTTAGAGGGTGTTGATACTAATGTGTAGTTAAGGTACGAACTTTTAGGGTAGGAACAAACTAGGAGTAAACACTATGGATTTTCCGCAATGATTTTATTGCGGAAAATCTGCAGCGTAATACAGTAGCAGCAGTGTGGGTGAGATTTCAACAAATCTCATCTCCACACAGCGGAAAAAAATCAGCCGGAAAAAACGCACATAAATTGACCTGCGGTGCGGTTTCTTCAGCCGCAGCATGTCAATTGATGCTGCGGAATCCCTGCTCTTGTGTTGTGGGTTTTCTCCATTAAGTTTTCTCCATATAAGTAGCGTGTGTTGCGACATTCCGATGCAAAAATCTCAAATAAGGGGAAAAAAAAAAGATTCTTACCCAGACCCTTTTACCCAGTTTCTTCTACAGTCCGTCCTCCTGGGATGATGTTTCATCCCATGTGACTGCTGGAGCAGTCACATGGCCTGCAATGTCCTCCAAGGAGGCCGGACCACGCACAGAAGAGAGGGGGGGGGGGGTGAGTATGAACGTTGATTTTTTTTTTTTGTTTGTTTTTTGATGCGGTTTTTTGGGCGGCATTCCCTGCGGCGTTCAGCTTGACGCAGCGTAGCCGCCCTGAGCACACTGTGTGTGTTCCTAGCCTTAGCGTCAGCACATTCAGTATTAATACTTTGTAATATACATGTGTATGGGAGCATGAAGCTGCTATAGCGAATGCAGACTCATCCATGACAGTGGCTACAAGGGTGAGCTGCCTTATGCCCTACATCAGTCCCTGGTTATTAGTTCTACTCTTCTGGCAGTGATTTCAATGTATATCATGCAAGCTATTTACTGCTTTGTGTTACAACCACTAGTTCTTGATCACTCATACTGTGATTATATATCACTAAAACCTACGTTCACAGAAAGCCGAACCGCTACTACACCTCAGGGACTGCTGCAATAATGACATGAAAATAGTGTTTTGTTGTATTAATGGTTGCAGTTTTAAATGCTGTTGTCTTCCTCATTGAATTGAATGGGGAAAAAATAGAACAAGGGGGTCATACATGTATTTATATGATGTTTGTTTGGGCCCTGAGGCTCACTTTATACTTAACAGTAAATATTTAAGACCCCCTTTTTTCTGGCTGCCCCTCAAGGACTGCTGCTTGCTGAGGCAGACCTCCCAGTAAATATATACACATATGTATGTAATAGTTGAAAAAAATTTTGGCCCACATGAGCTGGATTATCAGAATTTCACCCCATTTGGAATATTTGCAGAAATAATTTTTTGTGTATTTTTTCGTTAGCCCTTTAATGACCTGGCCATTTTTTTAATTTTTGGCGACGGGCTGTCAGATGGGGCCACTCACCTCTTACTAACTGCTTAAATTCTGCTGTCGCTATTGACCGCAGCATCTAAGTGGCTGGGATCTGAGTTATCTCCGATGCCAACAGTTAGAGCGGGGTGTCAGCTGTTATATACAGCTGACACACGCAGCATATGGAGCTGGCTCAACCTATGAGCCCGCTCAACCCGTGTCACTCAACGCTTCTTCTGTTTCATATAAGTTTAGATGCGTTCTTGACAAACAGTTCAGCTCGGTTTGTATGTATGATCTATGTCACCTAGTTTTGAAGACCTGCAATATAGGGTTGTTCTTATTTAGCTGCAATACTGAAAGAGAGTTTCCGGGAACAACATGAAACAAGCTGAGGGGTTATCCAGCCCCGGAGCTCAGACAGAGGAGCTAAGAACAGCATATCCCTGGAGCAGAGTGGTGGTTGCTTTATTTGGAATCTGATACACGTAGCTCCACACCAGATCATCTGGTTTAGCATTCTATATTTCATCATTAAAGAGGTTTCCTCACCACATACAATCCCTGTCATATAGGAGCGGCCTCACGGCTCCCTGCCATACAGCAAGTTTTGCCGGGGGAACTGTGGCCAGCCAGACATTTCCCAGACATGGTGGCCATTCATCTATTGTAATACGAATTACCTGTGTATTACATGTTGTTTATTAGTAGTAGGGACATGTATTCATAAAACAGACCTGGTGTTTTTGTTTAGCAAGAGTGCACAAATCTTTCCAGAGGTAATGACATAGTGGTGACAGGAAGTTTTGTGTACATGCTGTATGTAAGGGAACACATGCAGCGTATAAAACTTTACACAGGTTTATATACATTTCTGGCTACTGTACTCAACAAGCAGTGTCGCTTCTGTTTTTAATATGAGTCATAAACAGAAATAGACACAGACACCAACCTGCTAAGAGCTGCATCTAAAAACTAACTAGGACAAAACGTACGATGAGTCATAGGCACACCTAGCAATAGGCACCAAACACTGGCGAGCTTCATACAGGACATAGATATATGCTGACAAATCTATATACAAACATATATATGTAAACTCATATAGTTCAAAATATTCAGTGTTATTTGCCAGCTCATCTTTCTATATCTTCTCCTCTAGAGTTTGCACGTCTGCTTCAGGCAATATGGACCAGCTCAGTCAATGAAGTAGTGAGTCCTTCTGAATTCAAAACCCAGATCCAGAGATATGCTCCACGTTTCATGGGATACAAGTAAGATCCAAATGTTAATGATATTCATATATGTGGAGCCCATATGCACACGCTGAAGCTCCATTATCACCCACCATCACCTGTCAATACAAGGCAAATGAAAGATAAATATAACAAGATGAAAATCTCTCTATGAATTAGGGATGCACCATGCATCGAAACTTCAATACTGTTTCGATACCGTGCGCCCCCAAACTGTTTGATACCGTTATTTCATGTATTTCGATACTAAGCTGTGCAGTCGCACAGCTACAGTAAGTATAGTAACACATGAATGTATGAGAGCGGGGCTGCGGCTGTGTGATACAGCCATTGCCCCGCCCCGGAGTCCTGACAAGTGTGTGCCGGCAGGATGATGCGATGCGGCCAGCGCTGCACTAATGAACGGCAGCACTGAAGACCAAACATGGCGGGTGCACTGCGAAACACTCCCGTGTTCAGTGCCTGAACCGCCGCTCATTAGTGCAGCGCCGGCCGCATCACCTCGCGCGCACTTCTGGTCAGGAGCGGGACAATGGCTGTATTACAGAGCCGTAGCCCCGCTCTATAACAGCGGAGATCAGAGAAACCTCTCATCTCCGCCGCTATTGCCCAGAATGCTGCGATCAAATTTGACTGCAGCATTCAGGGGAAAATGGGAAGGGGGATGCCCCTTGGATCGCATCACAGGAATCCCTGTGACACGACTGAGGGACATACCATATATGGGCAGACAGCCCAGGGTCCATTGAAGGACCCCAGGGCTGTCTGACCATATTTCCTGTTAGGGCATGCTTAGGTATGTTCCAACAACTGCCTGTGTACTATCCATACACAGGATAATGTACTAGCATATAAATATATGCCAGTACGTTAAAGTTTAAAAATAAAGTAAAAACATAAAGTAATGTTAACCCGTTAGTGACCGGCCCATCGTGTTTCTACGTCGGTCACTAACTGGCCTTATTCCGATGCCATAGACTTTTTACGCCGCGGCTTCGGAATAAGTTTACAGAGCAGGGAGCTGTCAAATCTCCCTGCTCTTAGCTGCTAGAGGCAGCTGAGGGCTGGAAGTGTCCCTGCTCTGCCGTGTGAGATCGATATTAGTATCGATCTCACACGTTTAACCCCTCGGATGCGGTGCTCAATAGCGAGCACCGCATCTGGGTGGTTTTGGAGAGAGGGAGGGAGCTCCCTCTCTCCCCCACCGACACCCGGCGATACGATCGCCGAGTGTCTGTGTCTGCGATGGCAGCCGGGTCTGCCTGTAGTGTATGCCTGCTAGGTCATGCCTCTGGCATGACCTAGCAGATGCCTGTCCGTTTTAAACGGACAGGCATAATACACTGCAATACAAAAGTAATACAGAATCGGACTAATGGGACTAGTCCTAATGGGACTAGTCCTAATGGGACTAGTCCTAATGGGACTAGTCCTAATGGGACTAGTAAAAAAGTTTAAAAAAAAGTTGAATAAAGTTAATTAAAAAAAAAAAATGAAAAACCCAGCTTTTCCCCTTACAAAATGCTTTACTATTAAAAAAACAAAATAAAGTTAAAAAGTTACACATATTTGGTATCGCCGCGTCCGTAACGACCCCAACTATAAATCTATGACATTATTTAACCCGCACGGTGAACGCCGTAAAAAAATTAATAAAAAACTATGGAAAAATTGCTGTTTTCTGTGAATACTGACTTTAAAAAAATGTGATAAAAAGTGATCAAAAAGTCGCATCTACTCCAAAATGGTACCAATAAAAACTACAAGACGTGTCGCAAAAAATAAAGCTCTCATACAACCGCATCGGCGAAAAAATAAAAGCGTTACGGCTCTTCAAATATGGAGACACAAAAACAAATAATTTAGAAAAAAAAGTGTTTTTACTGTGTAAAAGTAGTAAAACATACAAATTTGGAATCGTTGCAATCGTAACTACCCGCTGAATAAAGTTATTGTGTTATTTATACCACACGGTAAACGGCGTAGATTTAGGACGTGAAAAAGTGGCGAAGTTTCAGATTTTTTTTCTATTCCCACCCCCCAAAAAAAAGTTAATAAAAGTTAATCAATAAATAATATGTACCTCAAAATGGTGCTATTGAAAAATACAACTTGTCCCGCAAAAAACAAGACCTTATACAGCTATGTCAACGCAAAAATGAAAGAGTTATAGCTCTTGGAATGCGACGATTGAAAAACGTAAAAAATAGCTTGGTCATTAAGGTCCAAAATAGGCTGGTCATTAAGGGGTTAAATAAAATAAAAACACATACACCTTTTTTTACAATAAACATTAACATAAGTCTCAATACATAAAACATACACATATTCAGTATTGGCGCGGCCGTAATAACCTGCACAACTATTTTTTTGCATCATTTATGATTTGTACTCTGTAAAAAAATAAAATAAAAACTGCTTTCTTTCACTTATTAATGTGAGGCGCGAGGTGCGATGAATTTAACCACCATGTTCTTCACATTAATAGTAATTAACCCCATCATGTACCTCACACATTAACCCATTATGACTGAGAAACATGATGGGGTTAATTACTATTAATGTGACGCACATTCAAAATTCATCATCACACCACGTGCTTCACATCAGAAAACGGAAGAACTTTTTATTTTTTATTTTTTTATTACTGTTAGCAAAGTATCGTTTTGGTATCGCAATACTACACAAAGTATCGTTTTGGTATCGCAATACTACACAAAGTATCGGTATCGAAGTCCAAATTCTGGTATCGTGACATCCCTACTATGAATACTTCAGGGAAGATTGGAATTCTGTTAACGTGGCTTGTATCAATAGGAACTACTATAATGAACAAATAGTAAATATAGATCACATCTGTTTTCTTTTTCAAACTCAATCTGTCCTCTGCTGGATGCCTATGGCAATGTCTTGTCTTGTAGTCCTAGAGGACATGTCGGACCAACCATACTGCAGCGTTCTCTCTCTTGTCTTCCACCACGGTATGATGTGTCTGTGTCTCTCCTCCACATAGTTAACCTGGAATGTCCTATAGCACTACAGAACATTTCTAGGGACGATTAGAATAAATATCTCAGACACACAGTGGAGGATGAAGCTTATTGAGCCTGAACAGGAGAGAAAACTGACATTCGTTATATGGATCATGTATTTATTATAGTGATTGCTATTGATACAAGCATGTCTCCCTGATTCCAGCGCTATTCTTTTTCTAAACCCGCCCTCCCCCACGCCCGTTCCAGAGATATGGCCCATTGTTGTGTTGGCTACTTGTATACTAATTTGCTGTATATAGCCAACGGGGTGTGGCTAGCTTCCCAGCCTCTGATGCTGACCAATCAGCGCAAGGCAGCTTGAGGATAGTTCAGACACTGTTGGCTAACTACAGCAAATTAGCATATAGGGAGTGAACACAACAGTGGGTCGGTCCAGTAAAAAAAAAAACAGCGCTGGTATGAGGAAAACGGCGCTGTTCAGGTCCGTAAAGAAGTACAACAGTTCTCTTTAATAGGTACTTATATCACCATAGTACAGAGTATAAGTCAAAACAACAATGGAATGAAGGTACGACAGGGTTAAATCCAACATAGTGTATAGTCTACAATGGGTTCAATAAGAAAAACCGATAATGTTGCAGAAACTCCCAGTGAAGAACATGTTGTGAGGGAGCGTAAACTCCACATATTACCCTACTATCTAGGTATACTCTGTCTACAAAAAACAGCGAACACCTAAAACATATATAACAAGACAATAGACTGCCACAACAAGGAAGGAAGCAAAGAGATATCCTAGTCTTACATGGGTACATAAAAGGAGACTAGTACAGGCAATATGCAACGCCATGGTGGTCTAGACGAATCATACATATCCCATGGTGACCAGACAGCATGAAAACCATCCAATTGATTGTTCAAGGAGGCTGTCAAGGACTCCATTCTTCTCACCGCTCTAATTCTAGTATGCAAATCTGTCCAAATAGGAGGGCTAGTTCTTTTCCAATGAGCCGCTATGAGACATTTAGCGGCAGTAAGCACATGTAATAGCAATCGGGAGCCTACTTTCCGTAATCCTTTCGGCGGTACATTGAGGAGAAAAGTCATAGCTGTCAGAGGAAGTCGGACACCCAATAGTATATGAACTAAACCATTGACCTCCCTCCAGAAGGGACGAAGTAATCGCCAATCCCAGAAGATATGAGGAAGCGTCTCGCTGTCGCTGCAGCATCTCCAACACCTGTCTGAAACGTGAGGGTAGATACGATGGAGAAAATCCGGAGTATGATACCAATGCATCAGAATCTTATACTGGTTCTCTTTATAGGAAGCACAAAGACATGACTTTGCAGCTTGAAACCAGATCATTTGCCACAGCGACAGGGGGAGTTCCCTACTTAGGTAGGTCTCGCACTTAACCATATAGCCAGGTTTGGCAGCCATACGCCCACCTGGAGAGGAGAGAATATTGTAAATCTCAGAGATTAGACCACTAGTGGAGGTGGTAGTTTTGCAGAGAATTTCAAAGGACGTAGGTTCAGAGAAACTATAATCTGCAGGAAGAGAGTTGGCAAAATGGGTAATCTGTAGATAGCCGAAGTACGCGTTAGCGGACAGGCTATACTTAGTTTGCAACTTTGAAAATGGTAAAAGAGTTCTCGATCACGGGTCTATGATGTCAGCAAAATAAAATAGGCCAGCTATACGCGACCAAGGCGTATTTTCTCTTTTATTGGCATTTCTACCCATGTTTGAGTTACTCTAACTACAAGTAAACTATATAGAAAATATACATGACAATCCTGTTATAATACACATAGCATAGGCTATAACCGTACACAGTATCTTCTATACACTTCAGGCTTCGTTCACACCTATGTGAGTGTGCTCCGTTATTCTGCTCCATCAGAGGAGCAGAACAAGGGAGTAAGGACGCCGGTAGCCAACGGAACCCATTGACTTTATTAGAGGTGTCCATTATTTTACTGGAGACAATAGCGCAGCAGAGCCTCCAACACAGATGTGAACAAGGCCTTAGTAGGTTTATCTTTTAACCTTGTGTTTTATGTTCAACTAATTTTGTTACTTTATTTCTGTTTTTGATTACAAACTAAAGAATACAATGACTCAGTTACTGCATAATAGTAACTAACTGCATTATTATTATTATTATTATTACAAGGTAAGATTGTTTTACGTCATAACCCATTATTACTCAAGTGCTTTCTAGAAGAATTGCAGTAGCCCTGCCCATTGTCAGCATTGTTATATCATTTTAATGTGGTATACATATAATCCAGTTTGAAGCCTGTGAATGTGTTATTGCTCATATTTTTTCTTATTGCACTTACAACTAACAAGGCTGCTCAAAATGTATCACATAAACAGCCCCGTGCACTCACATGTAGATTCATTCTTATAAGTAAGCAAACAAAATATCAGTAAGTTCCATGCATAACAGTTCCCTAATACACTTATTTTGGTATTTCTCCCTATACTTGTAGTTCAGTTCATATAAAACTATGCATGAATGGTGAAGGAAATAGATTCCCAGGAGACGTCGTTTAGATCAAATTTATTCATTGAAGTATAGGAGAAATGGAGCTAATCTGCAAACATAAGAAAGATTTTGTGCCTGAATAAGAGGTGAAAATGAGCCAGGTTTTTTAACCCCTTAACGCTCCAGGACATACTATTATGTCATGGTAAGTGCATCGTTCGCGCTCCATGACATAATAGTATGTCATGGAGTAAACACGGCGCCGTTCGCGCGGGGCGCGTTCATGAGCTGTGATAGCTGCTGTTTCCGACAGCAGACTATCACTGCTCAATGTGCCGGGACCGATCGCGGAGCTCCCCCGCCGATTAACCCCTCAGAAGCCGCGTTCAATAGCGATCGCGGCTTCTTAGGGGTTAATCCGCCATCGCCGGCCTGCTACACGATAGCGGCCGGCGATGGTGACTATGGCAACCGGACACCAAACAATGGCGTCCGGCTATGCCATAGACGGAAGCCTAGTGGGTCCTGACAACGTCAGGACCCACTATGCTTGCTGTCAGTGAGTAGCTGACAGCTCTAATACACTGCACTACGTATGTAGTGCAGTGTATTAGAATAGCGATCAGGGCCTCCTGCCCTCAAGTCCCCTAGTGGGACAAAGTAATAAAGTAAAAAAAAAGTTAAAAAAAGTTGTGTAAAAATAAGAAAATAAAAGTATTAAAAGTAAAAATCCCCCCTTTTCCCTTATCAGTCCTTTATTATTAATAAAAATATATAAACAAACAAACTATACATAATTGGTATCGCCGCGTCCGTAACGGCCTGAACTACAAATTTATTTTGTTATTTATCCCGCACGGTGAACGCCGTAAAAAAAAAATAATAATAAACCGTACCACAATCACAATTGTTTGGTCACTTCACCTCCCAAAAAATGGAATAAAAAGAGATCAAAAAGTCACATGTACCTAAAAATGGTCCTGATCGAAACTACAGTTCGTTACGCAAAAAATAAGTCCTCGCACGGCTTTATTGATGGAAAAATAAAAAAGTTCTGGCTCTTAGAATAAGGTAACACAAAAAGTGAATGATTGTTTACAAAACGTATTTTATTGTGCAAACGCCATAAGACATAAAAAAAACTATAAACATCTGGTATCGCCGTAATCGTATCGCCCCGCAGAATAAAGTGAATATGTCATTTATAGCGCACGGTGAACGCTGTAAAAAAAATAGAATAAAAAAACAATAGTAGAATTGCTGTTTTTTAGTCACCGCGCCACTTAAAAATAGAATAAAAACTGATCAAAAAGCCGCATGCACCCCAAGAAAACTACAATGGATTCCTCAAGGGGTCTAGTTTCCAAATTGGGGTCACTTTTGGGGGGTTTCCAATGTTTTGGCACCACAAGACCTCTTCAAACCGGACATGGTGCCTAATAAAAAAGAGGTCTCATAATCCACTAGGGGCTCCTTTGCTTCGGAGGCCGGTGCTTCAGTCCATTACCGCACTATGGCCACATGTGGGATATTTCTCAAAACTGCAGAATCTGGGCAATACGTATTAAGTTGCGTTTCTCTGATAAATCCTTTTGTGTTATAAAAAAAATGGTATAAAGAGGATTTTCTGACAAAAAATAAAAAGTAAATTTCACCTCTACTTTGCTCTAAATTTCTGTGAAACACCTAAAGGGTTCATAAACTTTCTAAATGCTGTTGTGAATACTTTGAGGGGTCTAGTTTCTAAAATGGGGTGTTTGATAGGGGTTTCTAATATATGGGCCCCTCAAAGCAACTTCAGAACTGAACTGGAACCTAAAAAAATAAATAAATCAGGCAATACTTCGCTTCTTACATTATACTGATAATGAGCCGTGCCCACCCCGAGATGGCCCCAGTTTTGACCGTTTGTATAAACAGAGACCCCTATTAGACCGTTTCAGTGCCCGGTTTTCCCAAGCATACACCCCCGAGAAGTGTATTTCTATTGATGAGTCCCTGGTACATTTTAAAGGGAGGGTTCAATTCCGCCAGTACCTGCCGGGTAAGAGGGCAAGGTATGGCGTGAAGATGTATAAGCTGTGTGAGAGTGCATCAGGGTATACCTACAGATTTAGGATATATGAAGGAAAGGCCACCCCCAAACCAGACTGCATCCTGGACTACAATAGGTACATGGGAGGGATGGACTTGTCAAATCAAGTCCTGAAGCCCTACAGCGCCATGCGGTGTGGTATAAGAAGCTGGCCGGGCACCTCATACAGATGGCTTTGTACAATGCGCACGTGCTACGTCGATGTGCAGGCCAGAGGGGAACTTTCCTGGAATTTCAAGATCTAATCTTTAGGGACCAGGAAGGGGGGGCACCCAGTACTTCTGGAAGCGAGGCCACACGCATCGTACCAGGGCAACACTTTCCAGGAGAAGTTCCCCAAACCGGTGGAAAGGGAAAGAGTCAAAAGAGGTGCAGAGTCTGCTATAAGAGGGGGATAAGGAAGGACACAATATACCAATGTGAAACGTGTCCCGAAAAACCAGGGCTCTGTATAAAAGATTGTTTTAAAATGTATCATACATCCCTTGATTTTTAATTTACCCTGATGCACTCCGCACAGCTTACCCCCCTCATCTTTCCCTTCTGAGCCCTGCCGTATGCCCAGGCAGCTGATAACAGCCACATGTAGGGTATTGCCGTACCCAGGAGAACCCACATTACAATTTAAGTGGTGTATATCTCCGGTGGCGCATGCTGGGCACAATATATTGGACACTGACATGCCATATATATATATAAAATTGCAAATCTCACCCTGCACCATCTGATGCGCATTATCTTTTACACAGTACCTGTGGGGTCAAAATGCTCACTACACCTCAGGATGAATGTCTTAAGGGGTGTAGTTTTTAAAATGGGGTCACTTCTCGGGTGTTTCAACTGTACTGGTACCTCAGGGGCTTCTGCATACATGACTTGGCACCAGAAAATCCCCAGTAGGCCAAATGGTGGTCCTTTCCTTCTGAGCCCTCCCATGGGCCCAAACGGCCGTTTATCACCACAAATGGGGTATTGCCGCACTAAGGACAAATTGGGCAACAAAATGGGGTATGTTGTTCCTTGTGAAAATAAGAAATTTTGATCAAAAATTACATCTTATTGGAAAAAATATCATTTTTTTCATTTCACAGCCCAATTCAAATAGGTGCTGTGAGAAAACTGTGCGGTCAAAATGATAACAAAAACCATAAATGAATTCCTTGAGGGGTGTAATTTCCAAAATGGGGTCACTTCTGGTGGGTTTCCATTGTTTTGATACCTCAGCACCTCTTCAAACCTGGCATGCTGCCTAAAATATATTCTAATAAAAAAGAGGCCTCAAAATGCACTAGGTGCTTCTTTGCTTCTAGGGCTTGTGTTTTAGTCCACGAGCGCACTAGAGGCACATGTGGGACATTTCTAAAAACTGCAGAATCTGGACAATACATATTTAGTAGTATTTCTCTGGTAAAACCTTCTCTGTTACAGAAAAATTTTTTATAAAATTGAAATTCAGCAGAAAAAATGAAATTTGCAAATTTCATTTCCACTTTGCTTTAATTCCTGTGAAATGCCTGAAGGGTTAAAAAACTTTCTATATGCTGTTTTGAATACTTTGAGGGGGTCTAGTTTTTCAAATGGGGTGTTTTATGGGGGTTTCTAATACATAGGCCCCTCAAATCCACTTCAGAACTGAACTGGTACCTTCAAAAAAAGGCTTTTGAAATTTTCTTAAGAATATGAGAAATTGCTGTTTATGTTCTAAACCTTGTAACGTCCAAGAAAAATAAAATAATGTTCAAAAACCGATGCCAATCTAAAGTAGACATATGGGAAATGTGAACTAGTAACTATTTTGGGTGGTATAACCGTCTGTTTTTCAAGCAGATGCATTTAAATTCTGAAAAATGCTATTTTTTGTAAATTTTCTCTAAATTTTGCAATTTTTCACAAATAAACACTGAATATATCGACCAAATTTTACCACGAACATGAAGCCTAATGTGTCACAAGAAAACAATCTCAGAATCGCTTGGATAGGTTTAAGCATTCCGACGTTATTACCACATAAAGTGAAATATGTCAGATTTGAAAAATGGGCTCTGAGCCTTAAAGGGAACCTGTCACCAGCATTTCACCTATTAAACCAGCAATACCTGGTGGTAGTGGGTGAAAAATCATTTCTATATAACCTATAATTGTCTTCTTAGTCGGCTCTGTAGCTTTAGTATTCAGTGTTTTAGTGTTCCCACACCGTATGCTAATGAGCAGAAAAGAGTCAGATCTTCTCTTGAAAAGAGTCATATTTTCATTCCTCAAGTCTTTCCGTGCTTCCCCGGCCTCCTTACTTTTGATTGACAGCTCATTGCCTTCCCCCAGCGCACAAAATCCTGCGCTTGTGCATTGATATCTTCTGGTGTGTGCGCACAAAGGGACGCCGGATTATTACGATAAAAAGCGCAAAATGTTTGCAGACCGTTATTTACAGTCGGGGGAGGAGTTTAGGAGAGGAGATAATGGCAATGAACTTTTGACAGCAGCGGCCAGTGAGGGATAAGTGAAGTTCAATAGGTGAAATTCTGGTGACAGGTTCCCTTTAAGGCCAAAACTAGGCTGCGTCCTTAAGGGGTTAAGAGATGTGCCCCTTATAATACATTTAGCGCAAATACGCCAACCTCCCCCCCCCTTCAATTTAACAGGCGTAAAATACGTCTTACCAGTCTTATTAAATGTGAACCAATGTATACTAAAAAAATAACAAGTTTTAAAAATTAGTAATTTACATACATAACCATTAACCCCTTAATGACCAGGTCATTTTCCGTGTTAATGAGCAAGGATTATTTTTAGTTTTTTTTCACGGTCATATTCCAAGAGTCGTAATTATTATTTTTTTATTCAGTCGACATAGCCGTATAAGGGCTGTTTTTTGCGGGACGAGTTGTATTTTGTAATTGCACCATTTTTAGAGGCTTATAATATATCAATTAACTTTTATTAACTTTATTTTAGGAGGGAATTGAAAATAAGCCGCTATTCCAGCATTGGTTTTCGCGTTATAAATTTACGCCGTTTACTATGCAGTGTAAATAACATGTTAGCGTTATTCTATGGGTCGGCACGATTAAGGGGATACCAAATATGTATAGGTTTTATATGTTTTCCTATGTTTACACAATAAAAACCCTTTTAGAAAAATCTTACTTGTTTTTGCATCGCCGCGTTCCAAGAGACGTAACTTGTTTATTTTTCCGTCAACTTGTTTATTTGTTACTATACCAAAGCATTATTGCCTGTCAGTGTAAAACTGACAGGCAATCTATAGGCATTTGCTGAAGGCAGACCTGCGTGCCTTTGTTAGGCCCCGGCTGCCATGGAAACCCGATTTCTTTGCGGGGGCGCCGATGGGGTGACAGAGGGAGCTCCCTCTGTGAAACACATTAGATGTCGCTGTTGCTATTGACAGCGGCATCTAATGGGTTAAACTGCCGGAATCGGAGCGCGCTTAGATTCCGGAAGTTGCCAGGCTGTGTATAACAGCCATGCTCCTGCCGCTGATCCCGTGGTCACACTGGCAGCACCCACGCGATCAGAGGACGGATATATCCGTCCTTTTGCGGGAACGAACTCCTGCACAGGACGGATATATCCGTCCTTCATCGTAAAGGGGTTAATGTATTGCAGCATATAGCTACATTGCGTATCTGTGTGTACTGTAACTGAAAGCATTATGTGTGACTCATCGCAATGGTCACTGCAGTGACTATAGCCACAATTTAGCAACAAAACTGACTGCCTGTACACGTCTGTATTGGCTGCAACTGTGTTAAAGTGTAGCTAAACATTTAACAAACTTCTGACATATCATAGTGACATTTCAGAAGTTTGGATTGGTGGGAGTCCGAGCACTGAGACCTCCACCAATCGCTAGAATGAAGCAGCTGAAGCGCCCGTGTGAGTGCTCAGCCTCTTCTTGTCTGTTCAGCGTTTTCCGTAAAGCGGATGTATCGGAGTACGGGCTCATAGACTTTCTATTGGGTCCATACACAAACATTTATTTCCGGAAAAAGCCGTACAGACACGAAGCAGCTGCGCGCTCACACGGGCGCTTCAGCTGCTTCGTTCTAGCAATTGGTGGGGGTCTCAGTGCTCGGACTCCCACCAATCCAATCACTATGACATGTCAGAGGTTTGTGAAACGTTTAGCTATACTTTAATCTTAAAGAGATCTGTATTTTAGTTAATATTTATATTCCTCAAACTATTTGGAAGCAATTCTACTTAGAATTCTGCAATATTCCATTCCTCTGAAATTCCTTTTGGAAATGTAGGAATTAACAACAATTGACATCCCCATTGTCAACAGGGGTGTGCTTGCGCAGCCTGACACTGACCATTTTTTGTCGATCGTTTGATCGCTTGCACTATATACTGCAATAGTAATGTATTGCAGTATATCGTGTTTCTGACAGGCTGCCTAGTATGGCCTGCCATGATCCCGCTCCATACTCCCCCCCCCCCCCCCTACTCGGCTATGACATAAGTGTATGTCCTACGTCGTAAAGGCGTTAAAAGCACTCCAACAGTTTATTTTTATTTTTGCACATATAATGCTAACTCACCAGCAATATTCTAGCAGTGTCTTTTGTTTATTCCAAGATCCGTTGCATCCACGTATTCTAAACCCTTTTATTATGGGCAGCTGTGTCATGTGATCTCAGTCTGACCACCAGAATAGACCATGCTCTCATGTGTAGATAGGTCAGTCTCTACTGTGTGGCTGACTTCCGGTGAACCACACGATTACATCATCGCCTATCAAATCCCTCCTGGCAGCTCTTAGACACCGCCACCCCCTAACCAGCGCCACCCTCCTTGTTCCTTTGTATGTTCCCTTCATGATATTGCTGCTGAAGAGAGAATTTCTGCCCTATCTAAGGGAGCAGCAGTGCAGTGATATAATAGGGGAGTCCATACAATGATTAGCTGTAGAGTTATAAGCCCCCTGACTCACACTAACTGTTTATACTATCTGTGTGCTGTGTGCAGAGTCCAGTGTATTTGTATGAGATGCTGCTCATTGTCTCATGCTTATAGAACAGACATGTGGAAACCTATCACAAGCAGGAGACAGACTAAAGCTGCATCACATAGAATACACTGAGACTCTGCAGCTGGGGACAGAAGTTATATGTCTCTGATCTATCACTTGCTGCAATTAGATAGGACTCCGAGCAAGTGCAGTGTGATGAGACTCCACCCCCTCTGCAAAGCCAGAAGCATCATGGGAAATGTAGGCTGCATTAGGGGAACCATATCTGAGGGGAAGAAGGAACCAAGAGGGCAAACAAGCCATAAATGGCACATCAACTAAAACGGGTATAAACAAGACGTATACAGGAGCCTCTACATTATTCTTTAATAGCAACCTATGCTGCACTATATAGGCAGAAAAAAAATATTGCTGCAGTGCTTCTTTAACCCTTTAATGACCAGCCTATTTTAGACCTTAATGACCAAGCTATTTTTTAAGTTTTTCCATCGTCTCATTCCAAGAGCGATAACTTTTTTATTTTTGCGCCGACATAGCTGTATAAGGTCTTGTTTTTTGCGGGACAAGTTGTATTTTTTAATAGCACCATTTTGAGGTACATATTATTTATTGATTAACTTTTTTTGGGGGGGGAATAGAAAAAAATCTGACATTTCGCCACTCTTTTTTGTGTCCTAAATCTACGCCGTTTACCGTGTGGTATAAATAACACAATAAGTTTATTCAGCGGGTTGTTACGATTGCAACGATACCAAATTTGTATAGTTTTTGTATGTTTTACTACTTTTACACAGTAAAAACGCTTTCTTTCAAAATTGTTATTTTTTTTGGTCTCCATATTTGAAGAGCCGTAACGTTTTTATTGTTCCGCCGATGCAGTTGTATGAGGGCTTTTTTTTTTGCGGGAAGACCAGTTTTTATTGGTACCATTTTGGAGTAGATGCGACTTTTTGATCACTTTTTAATCCCATTTTTTTTAAAGTCAGGATTCACAGAAAACAGCAATTTTTCCGCCGTTTTTTAATTTCGTTTTTTACGGCGTTCACCGTGCGGGTTAAGTAATGTAATAGCTTTATAGTCGGGGTCGTTACGGACGCGGCGATACCAAATATGTGTAACTTTTTAACTTTATTTTGTTTTTTTAATAGTAAGGGCATGCCCCCACGTGGCGGAATTCCTCCGCAACTGTCCGCATCAATGCCGCACCTAATCCGGGTTGCGGATTACGGCTGCGGATCTGCCCAAAATGTGCAGTAAATTGATGCGGACTAGCTGCTGCGGACTGCGGGAAAAGTGCTTCCCTTCTCTCTATCAGTGCAGGATAGAGAGAAAGGACAGCACTTTCCCTAGTGAAAGTAAACGAATTTCATACTTACCGGCCGTTGTCTTGGTGACGCGTCCCTCTTTCGGCATCCAGCCCGACCTCCCTGGATGACGCGGCAGTCCATGTGACCGCTGCAGCCTGTGATTGGCTGCAGCCGTCACTTAGACTGAAACGTCATACTGGGAAGCCGGACTGGAGACGGAAGCAGGGAGTTCTCGGTAAGTATGAACTTCTATTTTTTTACAGGTAGCTGTATATTGGGATCGGTAGTCACTGTCCAGGGTGCAGAAACAGTTACTGCTTAACTCTTTCAGCACCCTGGACAGTGACTATTTACTGACTTCTCCTAGCAACGCTCCCGTAATTCCGGGAGCCCCATTGACTTCCTCAGTCTGGCTGTAGACCTAGAAATACATAGGTCCAGCCAGAATGAAGAAATGTCATGTTAAAAAAGCAAGACGCATCCGCAGCGCACATAACATGTGCATGACAGCTGCAGACTTCATTGCGGAATTTAGAAGTCAATGGAGAACTTCCGCCATGAGTCCGCAACCAGTCCGCCACTGCTCCGCAACAGAAAGAGCATGCTGCGGACACCAAATTCCGCTCCGCAGCCTATGCTCCGCAGCGGAATTTTACTCAACGTCTAAACGAACACTGCTAAATTAAAGTGGAAGTCAATGGAGAAACGGCTCCGCTGCGGATTAACGCTGCGGAGCGTCCGCAGCGGAATTCAAGAGCAATTCCGCCACGTGTGAACCCAGCCTAAAGCAGTTTGTAAGGGGAAAAAGTGGGTTTTTCATTTTTCTTTTTCACTTTTTTTTTAATTGACTTTATTAAACTTTTTTTTAAACTTTTTTACTAGTACCACTAGGGGACTTCACTATGCGATCCTCCGATCGCTATTAGAATACACTGCAATACTTCTGTATTGCAGTGTATACTGCCTGTCCGTTTAAAACGGACAGGCATCTGCTAGGTCATGCCTCCGGCATGATCTAGCAGGCATTCGTTACAGGTAGACCTGGGGGCCTTTATTAGGCCCCCGGCTGCCATGGGAGACACAGACACTCTGCGATCGTATCGCCAGGTGTCAGTGGGATGAGAGGGAGCTCCCTCCCTCCAAAACCACTCAGATGCGGTGCTCGCTATTGAGCACCGCATCTGAGGGGTTAAACGGGTGAGATCAATACTAATATCAATCTCACCCAGCAGAGCAGGGACGCCCCCAGCCCTCAGCTGCCTCTAGCAGCTGAGAGCAGGGAGATTTGACGGCTCCCTGCTCTGTTTACTTATTCCGATGCCGCAACGTAAAAAGTCTATGGCATCGGAATAAGGCCCGTTAGTGGCCGACGTAAAAAGACTATGGGCCGGTCACTAACGGGTTAAGGCTGATGTATACACTTCTATGGGCCCAAATTGTACCTCGATGTGACACCACTTTTTTCATTGGAGAGGTTTTTTTTAGCAAATGATACTGAATCTGTGCGGAAAAAAACCCCAGAAACCTGGAATGTTCCATCGCATGCCGTGTTAAAGACCTTCTCTAAAAAAAACATTGCTACTAGGGTAGAATGCGGTTCGGTACAGAGGTTACCATATGGCGGGCCATAGATTATGAGACTCCATAATACAGAACCATAAGACTACGTTCAGACGTGGCAGATATTTGGTGAGGATTGTCCAGCAAAAATCTGCTGCAATTTACACTTAAATTCATGTAGATATTTTTAATAACCCATCCATACGTAGTGGAAAAATTAGCATGGATATCAGACCATGGTGTGGGCTTTCAAATCTGCCACCTCCTCATTCTATTGCAGAAAAGCCAGTTTTTATCCTTTGCATCGGATTTCACCCTATACATTGCAAAGTCTCCTTGTAACATGCTTATTTTACTGTAGATTCACCAGCAAATCCATGGCAGAAAAAGTCTACTATAGGTAGACCTGGCCCTAAGGACTTGTGCCATTGTACAGACTGCAAATTAAGGTTTTGGATCCTGCTGTGGTTACAGAGAGTATGAAGACAGAGCACTTGGTGAGGATCCATGTAGGTCTGCTCGTCATCCTACAGTATCCTACAGTATGACACCTTTCACCTGCTGTAATTGTGATCTTTATGTACTGTACGAGGGTAGGGAGGGTGTTTTTTTTTAAAACCCGTTACAGAATTTATTGTAGGTAAGTACTCTATACTGCAGTCGTGTGATGGTACAGTAATTGGATTATCTGTCGAATTTGATACAAATGATTGCAGGTCTCACTATTAAAATCTTTTCATTCTCCAGCCAGCAAGATGCGCAAGAGTTCCTGAGGTTTCTTCTGGATGGGCTACATAATGAAGTCAACAGACTAACAGTCAGACCGAGAGCCTGTACTCAGGATTTGGACCATTTGCCGTAAGTTGCAAGATAAAACTAAAAACTTTACAGTCTATAAATTCCTGTTGACGTCTATCTTCAATGATCATATCAGCTTGATCGCATCTTACATTACAATTCTGGAAGTCGGGATCAAAGCGAAACACTAAACTGGAGAATGTGATGGTAAATCTCCCTGAAAATAAATGGGAATGAGAACACGCATAGGTTTCCATTGCACTCTCTTGTTCTCTAGCTGCCAGATCTCCACCTTCTTCTCTCTTCTGGGGAGTCACTTAGGTTGTCTAAGACTGTGCCCTATTGGGACTTGTGGATGTCAAAGAGTGCGACTATATGAGCTAGAGAAGAGAGCCACCAAGTATCAGCGGCTCCAATCTGGCGGAACAGTTTAGAGGATTTTAACCCAAAACTTAAAAATGTGTCCATATAATTTTCCATTTAGCTACTCAGAAACTGACCAAAAAAGTTCTTCTGTACACGCACAATTTCAATCCTCTACATTTACCGTTCTTGGCGCAAACTACAAAAGCCATAACTGTACGGCGCATGTCACCTAGGGGTTAATGAGCAAGACGTCAGATCTATTGTGGTACATTCACATGAAGTGGTAATGTATTACATATATATATATGTATACACACACACACCCCCTAAAGTGTTAATAACCAAGTTAGGGACTGGTTACATAGTTAGTACGGTTAAAAAAAAACACGTCCATCAAGTTCAACCACGTTCAGCGTCGGGCTTCCGTTTATGGGTTCCGTTTGACTTTTCCGTCAGAAGAACTGATGAACGCAAAGCCAAATGAAAACCATAGCTTCCGTTTGCATTACCATTGATTTTCAATGATGATGCGTCAGTTGCAGTTGGTTTCTGTTTGTTTCTGTTCTGTAAAGTTTCAGTTTTTTTTTAATAGCGTAGCCTAGACCTAGAGCCCATTCACCGTAGAATTTCATTATGCAATGTAAAATATATTACAAAGGGACGAAGTGATTTTGCATTGGCTATTTAGTCAGCAAATGTCAATAAAAGTAGAGCTTCACTTTTTAAGGTCTGTAAATTCTACATGGATGTTTTGTGATTGCTATTAATCATTTGATCCACACAAAACATTACAGGCTTTGGTACTGCCAAAAGAAAGTAAATTATATATGAGATAATATACCCCCTACACCAGAGGTCTCAAACTCGGCCGGGTAAATGGGCCGCACATAGAAAAAATGTGAAGTTGATGGACCGCATTACATTCAAATTTGATACAATACAAAATTATTGTTAATCAATTAGTTATTTGAACTGCTATAACAATACCACATTACTATAATACTACATTACTATAACAGTACTACATTACTATAATAATACTGCATTACTATAATACTACATTACTATAATACTGAGTTACTATAATACTACATTACTATAACAGTACTACATTACTATAATACTACATTACTATAATAATACTGCTAGGTTTATACTTACCGGAAGTTTGCGAGTTTACTCCACGTGCTTATTTTAACAATGCAGTTTTCCAGTTTAAGTGTCGCTAAATGCAGTCTGGCTGCTCAGTTGGCAGCGTTTGGCAGATATCAAGATTGGGCAGCCCCTTTTTAGATAGTGCCTCTGTAGATCATGTCACCGTGCACTCTGTAGATAGTGCCACACACACTCCCTTGTAGATAGTGTCACACATACCCCCTTGTAGGTATTGTCACACATACCACCTTGTAGATAATGCCACATATACCCCCCCCCCATAGATCGCTTCATTGGGGCTTCCTCTGGGAGTGGAATCCCCAGCCAGAGCGTTGCTGACGCTCTGGCCAGGGATTCCTCTCCTGAAGGAGCCCCTAACGTCACTGTCCATATATGGACATTGACGTCAGGGCCCACCACTAGGCACAAAATCTCCGGCCAGAGCGTCGACAACGGTCTGGCCGGGGATTCCGGTCCAGAAGGGGCCATGAAGGAGCCCCGCAGGCCGCAGATAAGAGCCCCATGGGCCACATGCGGGCAGCTGGTTTGAGACACAAGGAGTTACAAGGCCATATCAAGGCAGAAGGTTGCTGGCATAGTGCTTTTAGGCTTTGTTCACATGGTGCAATCGTATTGCCTTTTTTGCCGAATCACTGTTGTTAAATGATGCAGTTCTGCAAATTTTCAGTATGACCACAGCCTTAGTGGGGTGGTCCCACAAAACACATGTATCAACTATCTACAGGATAGGGGATACATGTGTGATTACTGGGACCCCTAGCGATAAGGGGAACGGGGACCGAAAGTCCCTCGAAGGGCTCCATGAGAATGGAGTGCTGGTGCTTATGCCAAACCAGCTCCCTATTCATTACCTATGGGACATCCGGGTCCACTGTCTCCGGCAGGTCCATAGAAATAAATGGAGTTATGGTAAGACTTGCGCACAAGTGCTCCGTTCTCATGGACTTTCGAAACCCCAGCGATCGCATATTTATCCCCCTATCCTGTGAATAGGGGATACATGCGTTTTGTGAGACAACCCCTTTAATACAGGTCATTGAACGCTTCTATTCTAATACTAATATTATTCCATATAATGCACGCACACAATGTCAGTCAGTGCTCTCATAAAATGCCAGCCATGGTGACTAAAAACAGTATCAGACAGGACCCCCAAACAGTGTCCCAAAACTCTATGTAGTTCTATCCACAAATGCCCCTATGCAGGGCCAGCGACCATGCCAATGATATGTAACTCCCTCTTTCTTTACCTGTGGTCTGTCACCGATCAATTCTGCTGGGAGAGAGATCCACGGCACCTATTCTAAGATCAGCATTTGCGTATGGGGGAATTTATCAACCTTTCTACGCCGGTCTACGTTCGCC
The DNA here is from genome assembly GCF_050947455.1 of Rhinoderma darwinii. NCBI lineage: Eukaryota > Metazoa > Chordata > Amphibia > Anura > Rhinodermatidae > Rhinoderma > Rhinoderma darwinii. The sequence goes on along the minus strand of NC_134696.1, from coordinate 77,600,273 downwards.
ACTAAATAAATGTGTTGCATCTTAATAAAGAATTCAGTTGGAGTAAGAATGGCGTATACATCTGGACTGGCATATATAAATCTCCCGCATGTTATTTATGGACATGACAGTGGAAAAAGTAGCATACATGTGTAACCTATTGTTAGAAGTCAATAAAAACTCACAACAGCCAAAACGTATGGATGGATTATGTAAAAAAAAAAAAATTGCTTTTTTTTTTTTTTTAAATGGAAAAAATCCTTTGTTTAGACTGCCATACACAGTGGTGTACATACAAGAGAGGGTCCCCCATAATGGTGTTAGGTCTTCTTACACAGGACAGGAGAGCTGGGTGCACCAAGACACCACTGTACGTTCTGGCAGTAGGTTACTTCGCGCAACAAATATTTTTTTCTTTGTAAAAGTAGTAAAATATAAAAAAAAAACTATATAAATTTGGTATCACCGTAATCGTATTGAGATGCAGAATAAAGTTGCGTTTTTACTAAACTGAGAAAGCCGTAAAAATGAAACCCAAATACCAATGGAGGAATCACAGTTTTTTTCCAATTTCAGCCCGCAAAGAGTTTTATTGTTAGTTTGCCATTACATTATATGGTAGTTTAAATGGTGTCAAAAGAAACTGCAACTCCTCCCGCAAAAAATAAGCCCTCACACCACTAATGACGAAAAAATAGAATAAGTTATGGCTCCTGGAAGGCGGGGAGTGAAAAACGAAAATGAAAAAGCAAAAAAAGGATCAGTCCTGAAAGGGTTAACTAATCTCAAATAAAAAAGCATATATGACCACATGTGGGGTATTGCCGTACTCGGGAGAAATTGCTTTACAAATGTTGGGCGTCTTTTTCTACTTTATCCCTTGTGAAAATGAAAAAATTCAACATTTTAGTGGACAAAATGTTGATCTCCATTTTCATGGCCTAATTCCACTAAATCATGCAAAAAAAACACTGGGGTCAAAATACCCCTAGAAACACTCCTTGAGGAGTGTAGTTTCCAAAATGGGGTCACTTTTGGGGGGTTTCCACTGTTTTGGCACCACAAGACCTCTTCAAAGCTGACATGGTGCCTAAAATATATTCTAAAAAAAGGAGGCCACAAAATCCACTGAGTGCTTTTGAGGCCGGTGTTTCAGTCATTACCGCACTAGGGCCTCATGTGGGATAGTTCTGAAAACTGCACAATCTGGGCAGTAAATATTGAGTTGCGTTTCTCTGGTAAAACTTTCTGTTACACAGAAAAAAATGTATTACAAATGAATTTCAGCAAAAAATGTGTACATTTACCCCTCTAGTGTGCTTTATTTCCTGTGAAACGCCTAAAGGTTTAACCCCTTAATGACCGGCCTATTTTAGACGTTAATGACCAAGCTATTTTTTACGTTTTTCAATTGTCGCATTCCAAGAGCTATAACCTTTTTATTTTTGCGTCGACATAGCTGTATAAGGTCTTGTTTTTTGCGGGACAAGTTGTATTTTTTAATAGCACCGTTTTTAGGTACATATTATTTATTGATTAACTTTTCTGAACTTTTTTTTTGGGGGGGGGGAATAGAAAAAAATCGGAAATTTCGCCACGCTTTTTTGCGTCCTAAATCTATGCCATTTACCGTGTGGTATAAATAACACAATAACTTTATTCAGCGGGTTGTTACGATTGCAACGATACCAAATTTGTATCGTTTTTGTATGTTTTACTACTTTTACAGTAAACGCTTTTTTTTCTAAATTATTTGTTTTTGTGTCTCCATATTTGAAGAGCCGTAACGTTTTTATTTTTTCGCCGATGCGGTTGTATGAGGCCTTTTTTTTTTTTGCGGGACGACTTGTAGTTTTTATTGATACCATATTGGAGTAGATGCGACTTTTTGATCACTTTTTAATCACATTTTTTTTAAGTCAGGACTCACAGAAAACAGCAATTTTTCTGTCGTTTTTAATTTTTTTACAGCGTTCACCGTGCGGGTTAAGTAATGTGATAGTTTATAGTCGGGGTCGTTACAGACACGGCGATACCAAATATGTGTAACTTTTTTACTTTATTTTGGTTTTTTAATAGTAAAGCAGTTTGTAAGGGGAAAAAGTGGGTTTCATTTTTTTTTTCACATTTTTTTTTAATTAACTTTTATTAAACTTTTTTTTTTACTTTTTTACTAGCCCCACTAGGGGACTATAATATGCGATTCTGCGATCGCTATTATAATACACTGCAATACTTCTGTATTGTAGTGTATTATACCTGTCCGTTTAAAACGGACAGGCATCTGCTAGGTCATGCCTCCGGCATGATCTAGCAGGCATTCGCTCCAGGCAGACCTGGGGGCCTTTATTAGGCCCCCGGCTGCCATTGGAGACACAGACACTCGGCGATCGTATCGCCGGGTGTCGGTGGGATGAGAGGGAGCTCCCTCCCTCTCTCCAAAACCACTCAGATCCGGTGCTCGCTATTGAGCACCGCATCTGAGGGGTTAAACGGGTGAGATCGATACTAATATCGATCTCACCCGGCAGAGCAGGGACGCCCCCAGCCCTCAACTGCCTCTAGCAGCTGAGAGCAGGGAGATTTGACGTCTCTCTGCTCTGTTATTCCGATGCCGCGACGTAAAAAGTCTATGGCATCGGAATAAGGCCCGTTAGTGACCGACGTAGAAACACGATGGGCCGGTCACTAACGGGTTAAGGAACTTTCTGAACGTTGTTTTGAATACTTTGAGGGGTGCAATTTTTAAAATGGGGTTATTTATAGGGACTTTCTAATATATAAGGCCCTCAAAGCCACTTCAGAGCTGAACTGGTCCCTGAAAAAATGGCCTTTTAACATTTTCTTGAAGATGTGAGAAATCACTGCTAAAGTTCTAAGCCTTGTAACGTCCTAGAAAAATAAAAGGACGTTAAAAAAAACCACTGCAAACATAAAGTAGACATATGTGAACTAGTAACTGTTTTGTGTGGTATTACTATCTGTTTTACAAGCAGATACATTTAGGGTAGGAACACACACAACGTATTCAGGGCAGATACACTTCATTAGCTGCGCAGCGAATCCGCCCTGAACACCGCAGGAAATGCCGTCTGGAAAATAGCACCACTTTGTGATGTGTTTTTCCGGGAGAATTTCCACTGCGAAGCGGCGCCGGAAAAATAAAATTAGAAAAACACCTGTTTATACTAACCCCCTCCCACTTCTCGCCACGTAGTCCGGCCTCCTGGGATTACATTGCAGATTTTATTTTTTTTTAAATAAAATTTAAAATTCAAACATTTGCAATTTTTGAAGGTGAATTCCGGCCGAAACACCACAACAAATTCAGGTACAGCTGCAGAAAACAGCACGTTAAAAACTCTAAACTTGGCAGTGCGTCCCTCTGACATCCTGCAGCCTCGCCTCCTGGGATGACATTTTATACCATGTGACGCTGCAGCCTGTGATTGGCTGCAGCGTCACATGCCCTGCAACGTCATCCAGGGAGGCCAGACTGGAGAAGAAGCAGGGAACTCTGGGTAAGTATAACTTTTTTTTTTTTTTTTACTTGCGGTCTTGCAGGGCTTCGCGGTGATTCCGCCGCAAATATCGCAACACACGCTGCTTTGTTTGCGGGTTTAAGCATCCCATTGAATTCAATGGGTATATCCGCAACAGAAGAGTTGCGTATCCGCAGAATTAATTGACATGCTGCGGTTGAAGTAACCGCACCTCAGGTCAATTTATGTTCGGTGTTTTCAGCTGATCTCTACCGCAGTGTGGGGATGAGATTTGTTGGAATCTAACCCACAATGCTGCTACTGTAAAATGCTGCGGATTTTCCGCAATTAATCCGTTGCAGAAAATCTGCAGTGTTTACGTTGTCTGTTCCTACCCTAAAATTTTAAAAATGCACATTTTTTTTTAGAAATAAATATTCAATTTACTGACCACATTTTTCCGCTAACACAAAGTACAATATGTCACGAGAAATCAATCTCTGAATTGCTTGGATTGGTAAAAGCATTTCCAAGTTATTACCACATGAAGTAACATGTCAGATTTTAAAAAATCGGCTGTGCCACAAGGCCAAAACAGGCTTTGTCTCCAAGGGGTTAATGACTCTTGGGCCAATTCCTCAACCCTCTTTGCTAACAATGCAGTTTTGCCACCCAATAGCAAAGGGATGGAAACACCCGGATCTGGGCCTCCTCTTCAAGGGCCCTAAAGTAGACCCCAGGGTTTTTCTGTGGGCGACTCAGCACGGACGTGTATCGATATCCCTTACTTTCCTTTGAAATGGGTAAGACTGCTCTGTTATAACTGCTCACTATTTTCATTACTGATCCTCCCGGTGTGACTCTCTCCTGACTTAATAGCATCCTTCATGCTTATATAACTGAGAGGACACTGCGGATGACCAGTATACAATCCACATGGATGTAATATAGTATAATCACTTCTGTGGGTAGTATATACAACTTTGTGGCATTCACCATTTCGTCTGTGTTACATAATATCTTCCTGTGCTGAATGACGTACCATAGTATTAGTACTAGAGTCTTCGAATGATGTGTTTTCAAATGTATGTTATTTTGTAATAATAAAATTGATATATTCTTTTATATATTACGACTATATGCTCTATTCTTTCTTCGGTATGGTTCTACATTACGGAGCAGTCTATCCGATACATTATGGGGGGAAGTTGGCCTTTTAAACTTTACCTAGCCTGTAACCAATATATGCTTGGAGTCTATGTATCTAAAATTTTTATTAGGGTATATTTACACGTCATGGTCATATTACAAGTTTTTGCCACAATTTTCAAAAAAATTCTCCAAAAATCGCAGCAAAGAACGTAACATTACCGCGATAAGTAAATCTACCCTTCCACTGCTGCAGTATAAATATAATTTGTAGACCGGGACCTCGTTGTATTTTTCCACGGTTGAACTGGCCTAGAAGAAATTGTGTTGTATACAAAGTGTAACCAGAAAGTCCGCTTTCACAACACTGCAAAATACCTGGAGTCCTTCCAGGATTATCCCTGCCTACTAAGATCACCTGCTGATTTATTTCTCATTATGTAACTGTAATTACTTCTGATTATTATTATAATTGGTAATGGCAGGTCTCCACTGTTATTTCATTCTACTGAGCAAATACACAAGAAGTCTCGCTTACATCATACGGCAGAAAGATTAGTAACGTTCTCTTTCACACATTATTTAAAGGGACAGAGCCTTCAAATTGTCTCCATTCATTACATATAGGTTAGGCCAAGTTCACATTGTGTTTTAGCCCTACATTTAGCGTGTACATCGGATTTGGAAGACATTTGCCTATGCAATGGGATACATTGCAGACCTCCGTTGGAGGGATACATTGAGAGTCCAGAAGTAGATCGCCAATAGAAGTAAAAAATTCAATTTGAACTAAGCCTTACTAGGCAGTTCCCAAAACTAGACACTAAAGCCATGGTTCTCTCTCGTGTTTTGCTCATAGATGGGAGACTTATGGTTTTCTTAGTTTGCACTTTGGACGTATTACTGTTACAGTAATAGCCCTAAATAATGAAAAAAAAAAAATACATATCATGACATAATCAAGTAAAAGTAAAACCACAAAAACTGATTTTAGCAGAATTGTTTTTTTGGTTGGATTCAGTGTTTTGCTGCGTTTTTGGTGGCGTTTTTAATGGCATTTTTTCTAGCATTTTGTGGTGCTTTTTTTTTTTTTTTTTTTTTTTGTGCTGCGAGATGTTACATTAAAGTTTTATAGTAAATTTTTTAAATGCACAGTTGTGTTTTGGTGCCAGTGGCGTTTTTTTTCCAAGTACAGCTATGCTCTGGGTATGGTGTTTTTTTTTTCAGGTATTTTTACCTTAGGCTTCTCTGTAGGACTTCAAAAACACCAGAAAATAAGCATGTACCAAATTAAAAAGGCCACTAAAAAGCCTTAAAAAAAAATGCATGTTACATTTAAGTAAAGCTAGCATTTTTAGAAGCTTATTTTGATTGTTTAAAACGCCAGAAAAATTCTGTGTGTGAAGGAGGCCTTAAACATAAAACGCAGTGCTGAAAAAAAAGTGCAGTGTAGATTTGATCAGTTTTTCTTTTGCAAGCTAAAATCCGGAGTGAATGCAAAAAAACTTTACACTGTGCATGAGGCCTTAAAGAGGCTCTGTCACCAGATTTTCAAACCCCTATCTCCTATTGCAGCAGATCGGCGCTGCAATGTAGATTACAGTAACGTTTTTATTTTTTAAAAAACGAGCATTTTTGGCCAAGTTATGACCATTTTTGTATTTATGCAAATGAGGCTTGCAAAAGTCCAAGTGGGCGTGTTGAAAAGTAAAAGTCCAAGTGGGCGTGTATTATGTGCGTACATCGGGGCGTTTTTACTACTTTTACTAGCTGGGCGTTCTGACGAGAAGTATCATCCACTTCTCTTCACAACGCCCAGCTTCTGGCAGTGCAGACACACAGCGTGTTCTCGAGAGATCACGCTGTGTCGTCACTCACTTCCTCCCCCAGGTCCTGCATCGTGTCGGCCACATCGGCACCAGAGGCTACAGTTGATTCTGCAGCAGGATCAGCGTTTGCAGGTAAGTAGCTACATCGACCTACCTGCAAATGCCGATGCTGCTGCAGAATCAACTGTAGCCTCTGGTGCCGATGTGTCCTCGCTCGTCCGACACGATGCAGGACCTGTGAGTGACGTCACAGCGTGATCTCTCGAGAACACGCTGTGTCTGCACTGCCAGAAGCTGGGCGTTCTGAAGAGAAGTGGATGATACTTCTCGTCAGAACGCGCAGCTAGTAAAAGTAGTAAAAACGCCCCGATGTACGCACATAATACACGCCCACTTGGACTTTTACTGTAAACACGCCCAGTTGTACTTTTGCAAGCCTCATTTGCATAAATACAAAAATGGTCATAACTTGGCCAAAAATGCTCGTTTTTTAAAAATAAAAACGTTACTGTAATCTACATTGCAGCGCCTATCTGCTGCAATAGGAGATAGGGGTTTGAAAATCTGGTGACAGAGCCTCTTTAAGCTAAGATAGATTTAACATTATTGCCGCCTTGGTATCATAGATCTAATGATCATCATAATGAAGGCCAATCATTTCATGTGTTAGAGTAAAATCATTACATTTCTGAACATGGCAAAAGTTGCTAAGGGTACCCAGAGGCAGCCGTTAATCCACATAGAAATCTGCATGTGTTACGTACGGATTTTGCTAGTGAATTACCGCGGCAACAAGTCCATGATTTATAGGGCACTGTATTGTACTTCGTAGCGGTTTTTCCGCAAAACAGATCCACTACGTCTCAACATGGCTTTTAATAGCTAGACGCTATGTTCACATACAGCCGCATATACGTTGCAGAACTTCGATGCAGTATCTGCACTGAATCCACAACAAAGTGTAGTACAATTCATGTAAAAGGATTTTTTTTACCGCAATTGTAAACAGGCTACTGATATTTTTTTTGCAGCATGCCCCATGTGGTGTGTAATCGAGACAGATTTGCAATGCACAGGGTGAAAGCTACAGCACATTTTATTGCAGATGGAACTGGATTTGCAGGCTGTTGAAGTTTTCAGCTACATGTAAACATCTTGGATATCTAGTCAAAATGGCCTTCCGATATGTCATAGTTGCGTGTGAAAAGGTGACATTGGTGAAGGCCTCTATAGAGTGCTCAAACCCCTTCTGCACTACTCCGTGATTGTAAGCAAAGCACCATGTGCAGATTATTTGGGATGTTGTCAGATGAACAGTGCCAAGGATTTCTATGAGTCCCTCTGGAAATCATTGGTTGTGCGAGATCATAGAATTCACCAATGTGATCTCCTCACATGTATCTATGATATAGATTTTATTCCATGTTCACACGCTCAGAATTTGCTAACATTCTGCCTATGGCAAATCTGTACCGTGTGAACATACCTTTTGAAGACCGTTTTCTTGTTTTATGGAAAACCACTACAGTGGCGGCTGCGTCGGTACATCCAAGGTGAGTGTCCGCTCTCAGTACAGGAGCGGCGGAGTCACCTAGAGAGAACACATTGTGGATGTCTCCACAGGGGTCAATGACCTGAATGGCAGCGTTCTCTAACCAATGAATGACTAAGGCAGAAACAGCGCAACGGGAGTCTATATGAAGCATAATAGAGGTTTCTGTGTACAGAAGGATATATATGAATTATTCTACTTGCCACAATATGACATTTAAGTTTCTTGTGTTTTTTCTCTTCAAGTGATGCAGAGAAAGGGAAGCAAATGTGGAAGAGGTACCTGGAGAGGGAAGACAGCAAAATTGTGGGTAAGGTGAAATTAGGGAAACTGGTGAAATCTGCACATTAAAAGGCTATGAACACCTTCAGCGCTAGGTACAGCTGCTCTATATACAGGATACAATGCATTCTAGGCAATACTCTGAGCTAAATACTTTAGCAGCAGCTACACAAATCTCTGCTAGTACAATTCATGTTTTTTTTCCATCATGTTCACGCTTTAACTGCAATGTCTGAACACCATAAACCATTCTGGAGTCCAGGCTCCGCAGAACATTACCTACACTGGAAAAACTGTACCCACTTGTCAGTTGAGAGCAGGACTAGGTCTGTACAGTGTAGACAAGAGTGTTCTCATTTACTGACCGCAATCGTAGATCTTGCAAATGGTGAAAAGTTTAAACAAAAAGTATAAAGTTGCTGGACTTTTTTTAAATTCTTCACACGGATTTAAGCTTCAATTACAAAAGACAGGACAACACTTTTAACCCCTTCCCGACCGCCCACCGTCTTTTGACGTCAGGCGGTGCAGGTCCCCGGTCTGCAACGACGTATTTTGGTGTCGCTGTAGATGAGGCTGATGAGCGCTCGTGTGAGTGCTCATCCTCTAAGCAAAAGCTGTAACGAACCTCTCCTGATCTCAGAGCAGCCTCCTGAACACAGCTGTGGTTGGAAAACATTCCTACCCCAGCTGCTTAACCCTTTGATCGCCGTTGTCCGTGACCGCAGCATAATCAAAGGGAATTCCCCTCTTTGATTGCATCACCGGGTCTCCAAAGGACCTCAGGGCTGTCTGTTCCGTTTGCCTGCTGTTCGGGCACACCATGTGCTGCCCTAACAGCAGCCTGTGTCAAAGTGACACCGTGTAATGTATGCATGCAAGAGTATGCTAATACATTATTAGTAAAAAATTGTTAGAAATAAAGTTATCCCATAATGGGATTTTAAAAAAAAGGAACAAAAGTAAAAAAGTCATTATTTTGCATAAAATATATTTTATTGCCCCTACATTACATAAAAACAAAAAACCTACACATATTAGGTATCTACACGACTGTAATAACCTGAAGACTTAATTTAACGGGTTAATTAGCGTGAAACGTGAACGGGATAAAAAATAAACAAGAAAAACAATGCCGGGAATCGCTTTTTCCTATATTTACGCCTCAGAGGCTCTGTCACCAGATTATAAGTGTCCTATCTCCTACATAATCTGATCGGTGCTGTAATGTACATAACAACAGTGGTTTTTATTTTGAAAAATGATCATTTTTGAGCAAGTTATGAGCAATTCTAGATTTATGCTGATGAGTTTCTTAATAGACAACTGGGCGTGTTTTTACTTTTGACCAACTGGGCATTGTGAAGAGAAGTGTATGAGGCTGACCAATCAGTGACCAATCATACACTTCTCATTGTTCCAGCCCAGGTTCTTTCACTGCACAATCACGCTGTGTGAGCAGCTGAAGGACAGAAATGTCTGTACAATAGTCTGAGAGAGGTTTCTTCAGCTTCAGTTTGTTAATTGGTGATGTTCCAGCCTGAGTGTTCTCCTCTCAGATATTTTTGGGGAAGGATGGAGAACATGTTTACTTCTTTTTGCATTTGTGCTGTTTCCTAATGTTGTCCTAGTTGGCTCTCTTTCATGTAATTATACCCTAATCTTTTCATTCTTCTTTCGTTTTACAGAACTGTTTGTAGGGCAGTTGAAGAGTTCCCTTACGTGCACCGAATGTGGCTATTGTTCAACTGTATTTGACCCCTTCTGGGACTTGTCTCTACCCATTGCTAAGGTATTATTAAAATTAATCCTAAATGTGTTTATTACCCCTTAACGACATGCCACGTACATGCAGCTGTTAAGGGGAAGTATGGAACGGGCTGAGCTTGCTCCATACTTAGCGGGTAATGGCTGTGTAATACAGCCGACACCTCACTGCAACGGGCGGAATCAAAGAACATTTTGATTCTGCCCGTTTAACCCCCTAAATGCCGTGGTCATTCGCATCCACGGCATTTAAATCTTTAGAATCAGGGTGGCGGCCCCTCCAACGCGCCCTTGGCCGCGACGCGATCTCGGGGATTGCCGATGATTGTCATGGCAGCCCCAGGTCTGCCATCTTTGTACTTCTTTGAAGCCCTGCCTCTGGCAGGGCTTCAAAGGACACTGTCTGTATAGTGATATACTGCAATACATTAGTGTTGCAGTATAGCATGCAAACGATCGCTGGCCCAAGTCCCCTAGGGGGATTAATTTAAAAAAATATATATATTTTTTTTATTTTGGAACATTAAAAAACGTTCTAAGTTCACAAAAAAAACCTTTTCCCGTTTTTTTTTTTTCTCCCTAAAGCAATGTTAAAAATAAAAGTTAACATAACTGGTATCGCCGCGTCCGTAAAAGGTGAACAACGTAATAAATAAATATATATATATATATATATATATATTGTACACGCAAATTGCTATTTTTTGGTCACCATATCTCTCAAAAAGAATTAATGAGTATAATAAGCTAGACAGATCTGACACTTGCTTCTGATTAGCCAAGAGGGCATCGGCACTTGGGGGATATTTAGTATATTGAGTACAAACGCATGAAACAGCATCTTTTACTTAGGGACTGTATCTCCTGGCGGAGTATTCTCCTATTAGACATATCTGGCATATTCACAGGATATGCCACAAATTTCTGATAGATGCGGGTTGCTGTGCTCAGCTATTTCCTTAATTCCCAGCCATCTCTCCGTTTATTCTCCACCTGGATGTGCCGTCAGTGGACCCCCATTTTCAATAGGTGCGGGTCTCAGAGGTGGGACAAGCATTTATCAGGCACTTTTTTGCCCGTACGAATACCCCTTTAAAATGCTTATCATTGGCCTAAATGACAACAGTAAGCAATGATAAGCAACAGTTCTGTATAATCGTACTAATGTCTGTAAATTGGAACAATACCATTCTTTGAGGTCTCCCTTCTAATCTAACAATCATCAATATATAATCAACTGGAGAATCTCATATAGAAATTACACTGGCATGTTTCAAGAGTATAGCAAGCCAAAATGTGAACCATCTAACTGGCATCAGCTTAAAAGTACACGACATAACTGGTTAGAAAACGAGTTCATTTCTTCGCTGCATGAACTCCATACTAATTGTATTATATCAATTAATTGTTCAATAGAGACTACTCGGCACTTCTAAGGGTATGTTCACACGGCCTATTTTCAGATGTAATTAAACAAATAAATGAGGAAAAGCACCCCAACATTTGTAAAGCAACTTCTCCAGAGTACGGAAATACCCCATATGTGGTAATAAACCACTGTATGAATACACATCAGGGCTCAGAAGGGAAGAAGCGCCATTTGGCTTTTGGAGAGCAGATTTTGCTGGATTGGTTTTTCTGCACCATGTCGCTTTTGCAAAGCCCCTTAGGTTCCAGTACAGTGGAAACTCCCCAAAAGTGACTCCATTTGGCAAACTACACCCATTGAGGAATTCATCTAGGGGGGTAGTGAGCATTTTGACCCCACATGTGTCTCATAGATTTTATTAGAAATGGGCAGTGAAAATGAAAAATTACATTATTTTCCAATAACACGTAGCATTAGTTCAAAATTTTTCATTTTCTCAAAAAATAAAAGGGAAAAAGCACCATAAGATTTGTAAAGCATTCTCACCAGAGTAGGGAAATACCCCACATGTGGTCATAAACGGCTATTTGGACACACAGCAAGACTCTAAAGGGAAGGAGCGCCATTTACTATTTGGAGTGGAGATTTTACAAGATTCGTTTTTTGACACCATATTGCATTGAGCTATAGTACCAGTACAGTGGAACCCCTGAAAACTTACCCCATTTTGGAAACTAGATCCCTCAAAGAATTTATCTAGGGGTGTAGTGAGCATTTTGGCCGCACAAGTGTTTTGCAAAAATGAGTAAACAATAGATGTTGCAGATTGAAAATTGCTGTTTTCCACAGATATGCCATTTCAGTGCCCAATGTGTTGTGCCCAGCTTGTACCACCGTAGACACACATCCCATAAATTGTTAAGCGGATTCTCCAGAATACAGTAATACCCCATATGTGGTCATAAATTGCGGTTTGGGCACTCGGCCAGGCTCTGTTGGACCACCATTTGGCTTTTGAAGCGCAGATTTTGCTTTGTGTTGTACTGGTATTTCATCTTATAATGTGAGGGCATATGTAAGCTGGGCGGAGTACATTAGTGTATATGTAAGCTGTGCGGAGTACATCAGGGTATATGTAAGCTGGGCGGAGTACATCAGGGTATATGTAAGCTGGGCGGAGTACATCAGGGTATATGTAAGCTGGGCGGAGTACATCAGGGTATATGTAAGCTGGGAGGAAGTACATCAGGGTATATGTAAGCTGCGCGGAGTACATCAGGGTATATGTAAGCTGCGCGGAGTACATCAGGGTATATGTAAGCTGCGCGGAGTACATCAGGGTATATGTAAGCTGCGCGGAGTACATCAGGGTATATGTAAGCTGCGCGGAGTACATCAGGGTATATGTAAGCTGCGCGGAGTACATCAGGGTATATGTAAGCTGCGCGGAGTACATCAGGGTATATGTAAGCTGCGCGGAGTACATCAGGGTATATGTAAGCTGCGCGGAGTACATCAGGGTATATGTAAGCTGCGCGGAGTACATCAGGGTATATGTAAGCTGCGCGGAGTACATCAGGGTATATGTAAGCTGCGCGGAGTACATCAGGGTATATGTAAGCTGCGCGGAGTACATCAGGGTATATGTAAGCTGCGCGGAGTACATCAGGGTATATGTAAGCTGCGCGGAGTACATCAGGGTATATGTAAGCTGCGCGGAGTACATCAGGGTATATGTAAGCTGCGCGGAGTACATCAGGGTATATGTAAGCTGCGCGGAGTACATCAGGGTATATGTAAGCTGCGCGGAGTACATCAGGGTATATGTAAGCTGCGCGGAGTACATCAGGGTATATGTAAGCTGCGCGGAGTACATCAGGGTATATGTAAGCTGCGCGGAGTACATCAGGGTATATGTAAGCTGCGCGGAGTACATCAGGGTATATGTAAGCTGCGCGGAGTACATCAGGGTATATGTAAGCTGCGCGGAGTACATCAGGGTATATGTAAGCTGCGCGGAGTACATCAGGGTATATGTAAGCTGCGCGGAGTACATCAGGGTATATGTAAGCTGCGCGGAGTACATCAGGGTATATGTAAGCTGCGCGGAGTACATCAGGGTATATGTAAGCTGCGCGGAGTACATCAGGGTATATGTAAGCTGCGCGGAGTACATCAGGGTATATGTAAGCTGCGCGGAGTACATCAGGGTATATGTAAGCTGCGCGGAGTACATCAGGGTATATGTAAGCTGCGCGGAGTACATCAGGGTATATGTAAGCTGCGCGGAGTACATCAGGGTATATGTAAGCTGGGCGGAGTACATCAGGGTATATGTAAGCTGGGCGGAGTACATCAGGGTATATGTAAGCTGGGCGGAGTACATCAGGGTATATGTAAGCTGGGCGGAGTACATCAGGGTATATGTAAGCTGGGCGGAGTACATCAGGGTATATGTAAGCTGGGCGGAGTACATCAGGGTATATGTAAGCTGGGCGGAGTACATCAGGGTATATGTAAGCTGGGCGGAGTACATCAGGGTATATGTAAGCTGGGCGGAGTACATCAGGGTATATGTAAACTGGGCGGACTACATCAGGGTATATGTAAGCTGGGCGGACTACATCAGGGTATATGTAAACTGGGCGGAGTACATCGGTATATGTAAGCTGGGCGGAGTACATCGGTATATGTAAGCTGGGCGGAGTGCAACAGGTCATATATATGATGATGTAATAATGGAGTGAATGAGTAATCCATGGATTGGTGTGGTTTTGAACCAATCCTTTATGCACAGGCCGGGTTTATTGGGTATTATACAAAATATCTGCGCCCCAGTATTGCCTAATCTTTGACTTCTTCACTAGCCCTATAATCCGCACAAGGCCCTAAAGTTTCCTCATCTCCACTGCATCTACGGGGTCCACTTGTGGGGTCCAGCAAATGACAATGTGGGGTATTTAGTGAAATTCTACTGGACCTAAAAAATGAGTCTGGGCCGTGATTTAGCATCATTGCGTTTTAAGTCATAACGTGTTATTTTTCCATTGACGGAGCTGTGTGAGGGCGTGTTTTTTGTGGTACGAGCTGTAATTTTTCTTGGTTCCCTTTTGGGGTACATGCTATCTATTTATTTTTATTTTTTTTTATCACCATTTATTCAATTTTTTGTGAGATGAGGAAACCAAAAAAAACAGCCATTCTAGCACGTTTTTTTTTTTTTTTTTTACAGTGTTCACTGTGCAGTATAAACAACATGTTAACTTTATTCTGCGGGGCGATACGATTACAGCGACACCAAATTGATATCGTTTTTTTACGTTTCACTGCGTTCCCACAATAAAAATACTCTTTTCTACAAAAAAATCATGTTTTAGTGTCGCCATTTTCTGCCAGCCATACCTTTTTTTCTTTTTTAGTTGATATCGCTGCGGGAGGGCTTGTTTTATGCGTGACAAAATGTAGTTTCTATTGATACCATTTTGCGTTACTTGCAACTTTTTGATCACTTTTTATTAAATTTCTTTTTGAGACAAGATGACCAAAAAATAAAATGCTGTCATTGTTTTTTATTAAAATTTTTTACGGTGTTCACCGTGCGGTAAAAATAATGTGACCTTTATATAGATCAGGCCGTTCCGAACGCAGCAATACCTATTATGTATAGTTTTTTTTCATGTTTCCATTTTTTGTCTAATAATAAAGGAGTTGATCAGGGAAACGACGATTGTTGTTTTTATTGGTTAAAACTTTTATTTATTTATTTTTCCTTAACATTTTTTTTTTTTTTTTTTATTACACTGACCTGGGTACTTGAAGATCTTATCTTCTGATCCCCGGTACCATACACAGCACTACTTATGTATGTACGAATGTAGTGCAGTGTATTGTAACTGCCATTCATCATCTGACTGTTAGCGTATTATGTCCTGCCTCGGGCAGGACCTAATAGGCTTCCGTACCTGGGCAACCAGGAAGCCTAGCAACGGCTTCTTGGTTGCCATAGCAACCATCGCCACCCGCGATCCATCCCGGGGGGGATACAGAAGGGGTTAAATGGCTGAGATCGGCGGTAACTGCCATCGCAGCCATTGCAGCGGGATGTCAGCTGTGTATGACAGCAGACAGCCGCTGAAGCTAAAGCGCGCACAGCTCCTGTGCCGGCTTTATCTACAGGGCGTGACTGTACGCCCGTGTGCGGGAACGTACTTTGAATTTGGACGCACAGTCATGCCCCAAAAGCGGGAAGGGGTTAACAGCTCCCTGCTCTGTTTATTTATTCCGATGCAGCGCCGTAAAAAGGCTATTGCATCGGAATAAAGCCCGTTAGTGGCTGCCGTAGAAACACTATGGGTTAAACCACCAAGACATGTTGTGACATTTCATCTCTGAAGCCTTGGGGATTGTCAATGCAGCACCTGTTGTAACTCATTCAGTACAAGATAAGTAAAGTAACTACTTTTCTGTAATTAATACTATATGTAAACTGTAAAATAGGATTTAACGCCATCTATGTACGGCGGATGTGCGTTACAACAATATGGTGCAGGCTTAGGAGCGGCGCCTGCACTATGCGGTCTGTGCTGGCTTTTTTTATACAGCTAACACTCGCCTGCGTCGGCTGGGATTGGAGATAACTGTAATCCTGGCTCTTTACCTCTTAGATGCCGTGGTTAGACTGTGGGGACTTGCTCTATTCCCCAAACGCCCCCTTCTTGGCAACAAAATTGAAGGGTGCTAAACAGTTGCCATGGCAATAAGTGAGTGCATGAGTGATCCATTGATCGCATGGCAGGGAGACAAAAAAAAAAATAAATGTTTAATAAGATGTAACAAATAAGAATGAAGGACAGAAGTTGTCAAACTAACCTAATCTGTTTTTATGAAGAGGTGAGCAGAAGTCTAGACAGAGGGGCCGCTGTGGATTTAGTGTTTTTGGACTTTGCAAAGGCATTTGACACTGTCCCCCATAGACGCCTAATGGGTAAATTAAGGACTATAGGTTTAGAAAATATAGTTTGTAATTGGATTGAGAATTGGCTCAAGGACCGTATCCAGAGAGTTGTGGTCAATGATTCCTTCTCTGAATGGTCCCCGGTTATAAGTGGTGTACCCCAGGGTTCAGTGCTGGGACCACTATTATTCAACTTATTTATTAATGATATAGAGGAAGGGATTAATAGCACTATTTCTATTTTTGCAGATGACACCAAGCTATGTAATATAGTTCAGACTATGGAAGATGTTCATGAATTACAGGCAGATTTAAACAAACTAAGTGTTTGGGCGTCCACTTGGCAAATGAAGTTTAATGTAGATAAATGTAAAGTTATGCATCTTGGTACCAACAACCTGCATGCATCATATGTCCTAGGGGGCGCTACACTGGCGGATTCACTTGTTGAGAAGGATCTGGGTGTTCTTGTAAATCATAAACTCAATAACAGCATGCAGTGTCAATCAGCTGCTTCAACGGCCAGCAGGATATTGTCGTGTATTAAAAGAGGCATGGACTCGCGGGACAGGGATGTAATAATGCCACTTTACAAAGCATTAGTGAGGCCTCATCTAGAATATGCAGTCCAGTTCTGGGCTCCAGTTCATAGAAAGGATGCCCTGGAGTTGGAAAAAATACAAAGAAGAGCAACGAAGCTAATAAGGGGCATGGAGAATTTAAGTTATGAGGAAAGATTGAAAGAATTAAACCTATTTAGCCTTGAAAAAAGACGACTAAGGGGGGACATGATTAACTTATATAAATATATTAATGGCACATACAAAAAATATGGTGAAATCCTGTTCCTTGTAAAACCCCCTCAAAAAACAAGGGGGCACTCCCTCCGTCTGGAGAAAAAAAGGTTCAAGCTGCAGAGGCGACAAGGCTTCTTTACAGTGAGAACTGTGAATTTATGGAATAGCCTACCGCAGGAGCTGGTTACAGCAGGGACAGTAGATTGCTTTAAAAAAGGGTTAGATAATTTCCTAGAACAAAAAAATATTAGCTCCTATGTGTAGAAATTTTTCCTTCCCTTTTCCCTTCCCTTGGTTGAACTTGATGGACATGTGTCTTTTTTCAGCCGTACTAACTATGTAATACTATGTAATACTATGTAATGAATATATATATATATATATATACACACATATATATATTAGGGATGTCACGATACC
This sequence comes from Rhinoderma darwinii, assembly GCF_050947455.1. Lineage (NCBI taxonomy): Eukaryota > Metazoa > Chordata > Amphibia > Anura > Rhinodermatidae > Rhinoderma > Rhinoderma darwinii. The sequence goes on along the minus strand of NC_134696.1, from coordinate 77,582,693 downwards.
AGAATTTGGACTTAGATACCGATACTTCGTTTAGTATTGCGATTTCGATACTTTGCCGACCGTAATAATAAAAAAAAAAGTTCTTCCATTTTCTGATGTGAGGCGCGTGGTGTGATGATGAATTTAACCTCCATGTGCCTCACCTTAATAGTAATTAACCCCATCATATTTCCCAGTCATAATGGGTTAATGTGTGAGGTACATGATGGGGTTAATTACTATTAATGTGAGGCACATGGAGGTTAAATTCATCGCACCTCGTGCCCCACAATAAGTGATAGAAAGCAGATTTTATTTTTTTACAGCGTACACATCATAAGTGATGCAAAAAAATTGTTGTGCAGGTTATTACGGCCGCGCCAATACCCAATATGTGTATATTTTATGTATTGAGACTTATTTTAATGTTAATTGTAAAAAAAAAAAAAGTGTATGTGTATTTTTCTATTTTATTTAATATTACTTTATGTTTTTACTTTATTTTTTAAACTTTAATGCACTGGTATATATCTATATATAGATAGTACACAGGCATATATCTATATGCCAGTACATTAGCCTGTGTACGGATAGTACACAGGCAGTTGTTAGGACATACCTAAGCATGCCCTAACAACAGGAAATATGGTAGGACAACCCTGGGGTCCTTCAAAGGACCCTGGGCTGTCTGCCCATATATGGTATGTCCCTCAATCGCGTCACAGGAATTTCCTGTGACGCGATCCAAGTGGCAATCCCCCCTTCTCATTTTCCCCTGAATGCTGCAGTCCGCTGTGATCACAGCATTCGCGCGAATAATGGCGGAGATGAGAAGTTTCTCTGATCTCCGCGGTTATAGAGCGGGGTTGCGGCTGTGTAATACAGTCATTGCCCAGCTCCTGTCCGGAAGTGCGTGCGCGGTCAGCATGAGGAGATGCGGCCGGAGCTGCACTAATGAGCGGCGGTTCAGGCACTGAAGACAGAACATGGGGGTGTTTTGCAGTGCGCCCGCCATGTTCTGTTTTCAGTGCCGCCGCTCATTAGTGCAGCGCCGGCCGCATCACATCATCCTGACGGCGCGCACTTGTTATCAGGTCTCAGGAGAGCGGCAATGACTGTATCACACAGCCGCAGCCCCGCTCTCATACATTCATGTGTTACTATATTGAGCTATCGAACCGTTTGGGGGTGCAGAGTATCGAAACATACATACACACAATCGTCATATGTGTGTAGAGAGAAAAATAAGTTAAAGAAAAAAAATTGTTTCCCCTTTTCATATAGAAAAAATGTACAGCCTAAAGAACATAATTCATATCACCGCATCCGTAAAAGTCCAAACTATTAAAATATCATGTTATTAGTTCAGCGTGTAAACGCTGTAGAAATAAAATGAACAATGCCAGAATTGCTGTTAATTGGTAATCTCGCCAATGAAATATAAAGTAATGAAAAAGTCGTATGTACCTCCAAATGGAACCAATAAAAACGACGGCTTGCCTTGTAAAAACACAAGCCCCCACATGGCTCCATAAAAGGGAAAATTAAAAAGTAATAGATCTCAGAATAGGGATGCACGATGCATTGAAACTTCGATACTGTGCATCCCCAAACGGTTCGATACCGTTATTTCATGTAATTCAATACTAAGCTGTGCGGCCGCACAGCTAAGTATAGTAACACATGATTGTATCAGAGCGGGGCTGCGGCTGTGTGATACAGTCATTGCCCCGCCCCGGAGTCCTGACAAGTGTGTGCTGTCAGGATGATGTGATGCGACCAGCGCTGCACTAATGAGCGGCGGCATTGAAGACAGAACATGACGGGCGCACTGCAAAATGCCCCCATGTTCTTTCCTCAGTGCCTTTGCCGCCGCTCAATAGTGCAGTGCCGGCAGCATCACCTCATGCTGACCGCGCGCGCGCATACACCTATATACCATATATTGGCAGACAGCCCAGTGTCCATTGAAGGACCCCAGGGCTGTCTTGCCATATTTCCTGTTAGGGCATACTTAGTACGCAGGCAGTTGTTAGGACATACCTATCAGTACACAGACCAATGTACTGGCATATATCTGATATATGCCAGTACATTAAAGTTTAAAAATAAAGTAAAAACATAAAGCAATATTAAATTTTAAAAAAAATACACACACACACATTTTTTACAATAAACATTAAAATAAGTCTCAATACATAAAATATACACATATTCGGTACTGGCGCGGCCGTCCACTGTTATATCAAGTCCCAAGTCAGCGCAGCATCTACCAGGAAATTTCCATGCTTCCCTCTGCTGACAAGCTTTATGGAGATGCTGATTTCATTTTCCAGAAGGACTTGGCACCTGCCCACACTGCCAAAAGTACCAATACCTGGTGTAATAACCACAGTATCACTGCGCTTGATTGGCCAGCAAACTCGCCTGACCTAAACCCGATAGAGAATCTATAGGGTATTGTCAAGAGGAAGATGAGAGACACCAGACCCAACAATGCAGACGAGCTGAAGGCCGCTATCAAAGCAACCTGGGCTTCCATAACACCTCGGCAGTGCCACAGGCTGATAGCCCTTATGCCACGCTGCATTGATGCAGTAATTCATGCAAAAGGAGCCCTGACCAAGTATTCAGGGCATATACTGTACATACTTTTCAGTAGGCCAACATTTCAGTATTAAAAATCATTTTAGAAATTGGGCTTATATAATCAAATTTTCTGAGACACTACATTTTGGGTTTTCATTAACTGTTACCGTAATCATCAACATTAAAATAAAAAAATGCTGGAAATCACTCTGTGTGTAATGAATGAATCTATATAATATATGAGTTTCACTTCTTGAATTGAATTACTTTTACTTTTTGATGATCTAATTCATTGAGAAGGACTAGTATGTCCTACCTGGTAACCACTATGTATATTTGATGTACACACAGTGATTACCCGGTATTGACATATGTAACTATATACACTGTGTTGCAAAAGGGTAAACGACTATGGACACCTTTGCTGACATTTGAAAACATATATTTTTTTTTGGGTGGTTGTATGTATTTTGATAAATAAAACATTTACAATTAGTTTTAATTTAAAAATGTTGCACGGTCTTCTGCAGCTTGTGTGTCCTACAATAAAAGCAGCTGGATGCCGTTCAGTGCTCAGTCTAACAGACCAGCTGAATATCAACTCCTCTCTAGCCTCTCTCTGCTCTTCTGAAAGCTTAACTTAAGGCCTGTTCACATCAGCGTTGGCTTTCCGTTCCGGGGTTCCGTCGGAGGTTTCCGTAGGGTGAACCCCGCAACGGAAAGTCAAACTGAAACCACAGCTTCCGTTTCCGTCACCATTGATATCTGACGGAATCAATAGCGCAGTCGACTGCGCTATTGATTCCGTCAAAACGGAAACCTGCCAGAATGGTGACGAACGGAAACCATTAGTAATGTTTCCGTCGCCATTGATATCAATGGTGACGGAAACGGAAGCTGTGGTTTCAGTTTGACTTTCCGTTGCGGGGTTCACCCTACGGAAACCTCCGACGGAACCGCGGAACGGAAAGCCAACGCTGATGTGAACAGGCCCTAAGCTGACATCTTATTTGATTTATATTTATTTTCTTTGCTAGTAAAGATGTCCGCATAGAATAGTGTTCAGGAGAGGAGCTGACAATAAGCTAGTCTGTACGACTGACTACTGAACGGCATCCTGCAGCTTGTAATGTGTTGTAGGACATATAAGCTGCTATAGACAAACTGCTATTTTTTTCATTACAACCAATTGGTAATATTGTATGTTTAATTTCTTGTTTGTACTGTATACTCCTTTCTCCTTTTCATCGGTCCATTTCTTTATTGATGATGCAATTGAACTCCCAAAACATAAGATGGTGGCAACTCAGTAATTCAGGGAAAACTGATAATTTGATCAGGGCCTCAGATTAGAAGGGTGGTGATATGTATAGAAACTCCAGATGACTACACTGCCCCTCTAGATCGCACACCAAGAGGACATACCTGCACGATGGATCAATATTTTTTTATGTGTCTGTTAAACTTTACTCTAGGATGTGTCAGGACACTTAAACCTGTTGCATATCTAAAGTTGGTTAAGACAATATATTGTATTAATCTACAATCAGATGGATTTCCAGCTAGCAAATAATAGCAGTTAAATATGTGCATATTACGGGCCACGAACGTGAATAACGTCCTTGTGCTGCGCATGGAAATCACACGGACCCATTGATTTTAATGGGGCCATTCACACACTATTGAGTTTTCACGCAGCGAGAGTCCGCTGCGTGAAACTCACTGCACGTCGTATATTGGTGCGTTTTCACGCACTTACGCGCCCATTGAAGTCAATGGGTGCATGAAAACCGTGCACAGCACACAGATGTACATCCGTGTGCTGTGCGTGATTTACACATCTATTCCATTGAAAAAAAAAAAGATGTGCTTTGCGACTGCGTGAAAAACACATGCCACTTGCAAAGCACAGATGCAATAACGCAACACACACTGACGTAACGCTCATAAACGTAAATCTGTTACGCTCGTGTGAATGTAGCCTCAGTGCGGCATATAGTTTTTAGCGATATGGGGATCCGCAATTCGAATTTAATGTTCCACACAACGAAGCACCGCTAAATAACACAGCACGGAAAAAAAAGATGTATAGCGAGTGATTCACATAATATAGACCGGTCACGTAATCCAAAGGGAAATTTGTCTAGAATTTATAGTATTCATGCGTGAAGTATCAGGAAACACAGTTGTCTGAGTTACAGAGCTGTGGAAAAAGTGTTGGAAGTAAAGATGAGGCTTTTTGGCATTCCAGTGCCAGATCTCACTGCTAGCACACACAAGGTGACTACACAGGTTATATCTTACCACGGTTAGCTTATATAAGATGGGGGAAAGAGAATCCTCTAATTGTGTCAGATGCTTAGAGGAGAATGTAGAGCTTCAACGTGAATGGTGGTTATGCAATGGGGTGAGAAACATTGGAGTGAACCGTGATACTGTGAAACGTCTACGCAGGGTGGAGGTTAGAGATACATTTGTATCTGGTATAGACCGGGACATTGTTAAAATGGATATACTATACAAAGTCTTTTTTCCGGCTCGGCTAGTTATAGCCAGAGGTGGTTATCTAGGAATTCCCCATCCCTGCAAGTATAGAGGAGTCTGGGGTATAAAAGCTACAAGGTTCTAATTAATAAATTACTAAAAAGGGGGTAAAATTGAGATCATATTGGGAAGCATGCACACAATTATTAGAAAGGATAATAAGCACTTTAGACTTACAAACTGATTTTGCAAATATTTATTTGTTTATTGTTTTCTTCTCTCCCTACAGATTTTAGTGAGGCGGGTGGGGTGCTCTTTTGTATAAGATGCATATATATACTCTATTGTAATGTTGTTTTTAATAAGGATTGAATAATAAATAAAAATATATATATATATATATATATATATATATAATAAACATGACTAAATGTGTCCATAGTCTTTCACTTGTTATAATTATAATAATTCTATACACACAGTTGTTACAAGGTGGGAACATATAATAGATCTGTGTTGCAGAAGAGTTCTATTGTTATGATTGGGGTACAAACTCGCATAATGATATTACACACGGTTCTTACCAGGAAGGGATATATGCAATATAATTGCCGCTTCTCTCTGATTGGTCCATCGATCTTTCTGCTGCATTCTGACCACGTGGACAGATGAATCAGAGAGAAGAGGCTCAATCCTGGTACTGCTGACACTTGTTTGGAGCCTCTGACAAGGTTTCAGTTCGTTTTGGCTGCAAAAATATGGATGGGCCCTATTATAAGTCAAAAATTTTCCTGGTTACCTATAGCAACCAGTTGCAGTGCAGCTTTCATTTTTCCCCAGCAGTTTAGGTAATGATGTCAATGGGTGCGTGAAAATCGCGCACGGAAGCACTTCCGTGTGTCGTGCGTGATTCGCGTAACAGTAGATAAAGAAATGAAGGAAAAAAATAAAAGCACTTCCTTCATTTCTTTTTCTAAACCTCAAAACCGTGCGCGCAAAATGCACACGCTCGTGTGAATAAGGCCTAAGGAATACGGCGTAGTTTACCGCCCTTTTCTGTGCTGAAAAATGCTGGAACTCTCAAGTATATAAGTCACAGAATATACGACTTAAAAGCCATGCTCCTTTTTTACATAAAATTATGTGGCAAAAAAGAGTGGCTTGCGGGCTTGAAGACTATGGTACTCGGCCAGACATTCTTTTCAATACAATGATGTCAGAAATCTGGCTTAAAGCATTGATAAATGTGCCCTGTTGTCTCTTAAATAATGTATCTATATTATATTTTGCATTTGATTGATAAGTTGGTACAATAAGTCAATAAAGCTCTTCTGTTCATCTGACTATAAATAATGTCTTTTATATATATCTCTGTTATACAGAAAAGCGTTCCTGAGGTTTCCCTGATGGACTGCATTCGCCTCTTCACCAAGGAAGATGTTTTAGATGGGGATGAAAAGCCAGTAAGTGTCTCTTGTAATGGTCCTAACTGCGATCAGTTGCATTTACATTAATGTCAAATGTAGTAAGATATTTGCACACGGAGGCCTTTAAATAAGACACCTTATAGTTACACCACAAACCTAACAAAGTAGGGATTGTCCAAAGTGGAGAACCCCTTACTTTAGAAGGGTTTCTTGACAATAAGCTGATCACATAGTGTCCCCCTGCTGGGAACCACAGTGTTCAGTTGTAATCTGTAGGGAAACCTGGTAGTAAGTATTCAATTCCCCTTCAGCGACACCACAGGGGAAATTGGGTATTACACAGATAACTCATTAATATAAATGGGCACTCTGTAATACAGGACAGGTTCTCCAGAGCGAGAGATGCTTCTTTGTAAGTGAAGGTTGTTTTTTACCATCAAACTTCATGTGGATTTGTCACTTTTCCTTTAAAAGGTTGTTCTCTCTCCACTCCGGCCGAGAGATTAAGATAATGAACAGAGGACCCCCTCTATAGACTCCCTAACAGGGTATATTAAATGGGGTTTTCTACCTTTTTTAAAAAAAAAATCTACGAATCCACATGAATTTTTAATGGCAAAAAGGAACCTTCACTTTACCATAAAGTGAATGTCAACCAGTACTGGCGGTGCAGGAGTTACTGACCAGTTATTCTAGTAAGACAGACTGAGCAAAAATGTTCATGGTCTGCTCAGTAGTTATCATTGTTATGGTCCCTACAGTTAACAGTGCACCATATTGCAGTTCATGAGGTTCAGTATTGTGTGCCATATCACACCACAGTCTCTCCTGACACGTTCCGTTCTATACCACCATATAATCACTGTATTTGGGGTCCACATCACATGTATCACAAATACAGTCATGTGCATCAGCCTTTACACTTAAAGGGGTTGTCCATTGCCGGAAAACTGATGACCTATCCAACGGTATATGATCTGTGGATGTCCGGCACCTGGACCCGCACGGTTAAGCCGCTCCCGCTGCCTCCGGGCATTGAACGTCCATGCCGGAAACTGATAGCTCCGGTCATGGAATAGCGGCCAAGCTGGAGTGCTGCAGCTCTGCTCCTATTCAAGTGAATAGGAGAAGAGCTGCGGTTCGGCATCACAGCCCGCAGGCCACCGTAGCATCTAGTCGGTTCGGGTGTCGGACCCGCACCAATGATATACTGTCTGGTGGTGGACAACCCCCTTCATTCATTCATTCATTGTAATCAGTTTGTTCATTCGTTTAACCGTATCCCGGCCGCCCACTGTATATTCACGTCGGCGCTTGCTGGGCTCTGTGCAGTGCCGACGTGAATTCACGGTGGGTGTTAAAAGCACGATCCGGGTGTCTCAGAGTAGCGCTGACACCTGGATCTCGCTGTTATCACCTGCCTCTGGTCCCGGAGATATGATCGGGACCTGATTAGTTCAGGTCCCGGTCATGTGATCGCAGGGAAAGTGTGTTGTAGCAACGAACTGGAAAGTTTGTTACTACAACAAACTGGAAAGTTTGTTGCTACAACAAACTTTCCCGGGGACCGATTGCAGCACCCGGGTCTGCCATGCACAGCAGCCTATGAGAACCAGCCGGAGGGCGGTCCTCATAAGCTTCCTGTCAGTGTGACTCTCAGCGTCACACTGACAGTTTATAATACGTTACACTACCTACGTAGTGTAATGTATTATAGCAGCGATCAGTGCTGCCAGTCTTCAAGTAAAACAAGTAAAAAATAAAGTAAGAAAAATGTTTTATAAAAGGGTAAAAACAAGTTATAAGAGTTACAAAAACAAAAAATGCTTTTTTTCCTATAATAAGTCTTTTATTATAGGAAAAAAATGAAAATGCTAAAAACAGTACACATATTTGGTATCACCGCGTTCATAACGACCCAAACTATAAAACTATAATATTATTTTCCCCGCACGGTGAACACCGCAAAAAAAATAATTAAAAAACAATGTCAGAATCACTATTTTTTGGTCATCAACCCTCCCAAAATATAGAATAAAAAGTGATCAAAAAGTCGCATGTACCCCAAAATAGTACCAATAAAAACTACAACCCGTCCCGCAAAAAACAAGCCCTTACACAGCTTTTTTGACTGAAAAATAAAAAAATTATGAAAATAAATAATTTTATTGCGCAATCGCCACAAAACATAAAAACCTATATACATATGGTATCGCCGTAATCGTACCGACCCGCAGAATAAAGTAAAATGTCATTTATAGCGCACGGGAAACACTGTAAAAAAAAAAATACAAAAAACATCGTCAGAATTTGTTTCTTTGTCACTTTGCTTGCCAAAAAAATCTAATAAAAAGTGATTAAAAAAAATCACATGTACCGATGAAAAGTACAGATTGTCCTGCAACAAATAAGTCCTCGCACGGCTCCGGTGGAGAAAAAATAAAAAAGTTCTGCCTCTCAGAATATGGCGATGCAAAATGTGCAGAGTGTTCCAAAAGCGGATAAGATTGGGCGCCATTTATCAGTGCGACACCGGCCACACATCTGCAAATTATTATTTATTTACCCCATTATTATACCCTCTTATTATGTCCTGATGTACTCTGCCCAATTTACACATACCCCCACATTATAAATTGAAATACCAGCAAAACCCCAAACAGAACAGTTACCAAGCAAAATCTGCGCTCCAAAAGCCAAATGGCGCTCCCTCCCTTCTGAGCCCCACAGCGTGCCCAAACACCAGCTTACGTCCACAAATATGATATTTCATATCCGGGAGAACCCGCTCAACATTGTATGAGGTATTTGTCTTCAGTGGCACAAACTGGGCACAATATATTGTTCATTAAAATGTCATATCAGTGGAAAATTGCGCATTAACGCCTTCGCGCACCACGACTTAATAGCATGTCGTTGTGCGGGGAGTTATATATTGAGCGGGCTCACGCACTGCACCTGCTCCATATTCTGCAGGTGTCCGCTGTGTATTACAGCTGACACCCGGGACTAACGGACAGGAACAGTGATCGCGCTGTTACAGGAGCCTTTAAAATGACATTATACTGCAATACATTAGTATTGCATTGTATTGTACCAGCAACCTAATGATCGCTCGTTCCAGTCCCCTAAAGGGACTTTTGGGAGGTTTCCACTGTTTTGGTACCTCAGGGGCTTTGCAAATGCGACATGACACCCGAAAACCATTCCAGCTAAATTTGAGCTCCAAAAGCCAAATATTGTTCCTTCCCTTCTGAGTCCTGCCGTGGGTCCAAACAGCAGTTTATTACCACATATGGCGTATTGCTGTAATCAGGACAAATTGCTTTACAAATTTTGGGGTGATTTTTCTCCTTTATTCATTGTAAAAATTAAACATTTCTATGTTTTTTCAGAAAAAAGTAGATTTTCATTTTCACAGCCTAATTCTACTAAATTCAGCAAAAAAACTGTGGGGTCAAAATGCTAACTATACCCCTAGAAAAATTCCTTGAGGGGTGTAGTCTTCAACATGTGGTCAGTTTTGGGGGGATTCCACTGTTTTGCTCACTCCAGGGCGTTGCAAACGTGACACAGCACTGAAAAACAATCCAGCAAAATCTGCGCTTCAAAATCCAAATGGCGCTCCTTCCCTTCTGAGCTCTGCCGTGGGTCCAAACAGCAGTTTAGTACCACATATGGGGTATTGGCGTAATCGGGAGAAGTAGCTTTACAAGTTCTGGGGTGCTTTTTAATCTTTCTTCCTTGCAAATATTATTATTTTTTTTTATATTTTTTTTCAGAAAAAAAGTAGATTTTCACTTTCACAGACAAACTCCAATAAATATAGCAAAAAACCTGTGGGGTCAAGATGCTAACTATATCCCTAGATAAATTCCTTGAGGTGTGTAGTTTCCAAAACCGTCTCACTTTTGGGGGATTTCCACTGTTTTGGCACCACAAGACCTCTTCAAACCCGACATGGTGCCTAAAATATATTCTAAAAAAAGGAGGCCCCAAATCCACTGGGTGCTCCTTTGCTTCTGAGGCAGGTGTTTCAGTCCATTATCACACTAGAGCCACATGTGGGATATTTCTAAAAACTGCAGAATCTGGGCAATAAATATTGTTACATTTCTCTGGTAAAACCTTCTGTGTTACAAAAAAAAATGTATTACAAATGAATTTCAGCAAAAAAAATAAAATTTGTAAATTTCACCTCTACTTTGCTTTAATTCCTGTAAAGCGCCTAAAGGGTTAAACTTTCTGAATGCTGTTTTGAATACTTTGAGGGGTGCAGTTTTTAATATGGGGTGATTTATGGGGTCTATCTAGTACATAAGGCCCTCAAAGCCACTTCTGAACTGGTCCCTGTAAAAATAGCCTTTTGAAATTTTCTTGAAAATGTGAGAAATTGCTGCTAAAGTTCTAAGCCTTGTAACGTCCTAGAAAAATAAAAGGATGTTAAAAAAACAATGCAAATATAAAGTAGACATATGGGAAATGTGAAATAGTAACTATTTTGTGTGGTATTACTATCTGTTTTACAAGCAGATACATTTAAAATGAGAATCATAATTTTTGCACATTTTTTAAAAATTTTGTTTTTTTTTTCACAAATACGCAATGAATTTATTGACCAAATTTTTCCACTAACATAAAGTAAAATATGTCACGAGAAAACAATCTCAGAATCGCTTGGATAGGCAAAAGCATTCCAGAGTTATTAACACATAAATTGACACATGTCAGATTTGAGAAAATGGGGCTGGTCATGAAGGCCAAAATTAACTCGGTCTTGAAAGGGTTAATACATATCAACCTTTATTTGCAGACTTCTTGTAAATATCTAATCATTACAACAGAGCGTACAGTTCTTAAACCACCTTTTTCTATACAGTCTCATACCAAACAACCTTTATGATGTGACATTGGAAATTTAATTAACTGTAAAATTGAATTGTGGAAAGGGAAACTCGATTATGTCTACAAGGCTAATAGAGTATGTGCACACGTCTATATATTATACCAAGATCTCTTAATGCATCTATTTTCTTTGACAGACCTGCTGTAGATGTAAAGCTCGACGCAGATGTACCAAGAAGTTCACCATCCAGAAATTCCCCAAGATCCTTGTTCTTCGTATCCTTTCCAACAAAAAACGTTTTCTTTTTCTAATCTTATTGGTCCCAATTTCTATTCTTGCCTAAACCCCCTTAATGTCTCTTTCAGACGGCACTATTTTGGTCAGTATTTAGTAGTCCAGCCCAGTAGTGGAAAATTAAACAAAAACAAATGTATAATAGAAAAATGTGTACCTCTTTCATGTTTTGGACCTACTTTTAAAAATTATCATCGCGCATCTCATGTGAAAATTTCGGCTGAGTTGTGTTTCCACAAATCAAAAAACTGAGTGCAGGAACACATGATCAAGATTCTCTTACGGCTTACATACAGCATTATAACAAATTGTGGTGATCGAGCTAGGAGTACAGAGATGAATCCACGTTTATTCGAGCCTAGCAATTGAACCTTACTTAAGAACAGGTTATTACTGTAAAGGGTTAAGAAAATTGACCGTAACCCATGATACACTTTTCTACCCCCTTCACCTATTTACCTGGAGGCTACTGACTTGTGCTGTTTTTACCTTTCCACACGTTTTTGTTCCTTAACGGTTACCCACTTCAGATCTGAAAAGGTTCTCTGAAGGTCGCATCAGAAGCAGCAAGCTTTCTACGTTTGTGAATTTCCCACTAAAAGATTTAGACTTGCGTGAATTCTCCTCCGAACTAAGCAGTAAGTGACTGCAGTTTACACTTGTCAGACATGACACCAGTGGATTTCTTTTGAAAATATATATTTTAAATCATAATAAACGTAAATGGGTCATTAGATGTTTGCATGTTTAGACGCAACATTAAAGGGGTGTTTCCAGAATCGACAATTATCACCTATCCACAGGAAAAGTGTTAATTGTTTGATCGGTGGGACCCCCACCGATTGCCAGAAGTGGAGGCCTCGAACTCCCTTCTTCCTCCTCACTGTTCACCTGCAGTGAGGAGAATGTTGAATGGAGCGGCGGTCGAGTATGCGCGCTGCTGGTCCATTCAAAGTCTATGACGGAATGAGGAAACATTTGAGTACAGCGCTTGGCTGTGTCAGTCCGTCCCAGAATCATTGAATGGAACAGCGGTTGCATGTACGACCACCGCTCTATTCAAGCCTGCGGGGGAGAAGCAAGGAGGATGTATGCGTTCGAGACCCCTATTCTGGCGATCAGTGGGGCCCAAAAGCTTATTTTGGAGAAATATGGGGAAAAAAATTGTAATCTGCTCCTGTGACAATTTATCAAGTATTTTGTGCAAAAAAAGATTTTCACTGCGCCAGGAACTCCCCACTCAAAGACCAGAAGGATGAAAGTTCCATATCCAGAAATCTCGTCCAGACATTCCATAACCCCTTCCCGCCGCAGCCCTTTTTCAGATTTTTATTTTCGTTTTTTCCTCCCCACCTTCCAAAAGCCATAGCGTCTTTATTTTTCAGTCGATATAGTACTTTAAGGGCTTGATTTTTTGCAGGACGAGTTGTAGTTTTTCGTATAATGTACTAGGAAACGGGGAAAAAATTATTTGTGGCCTAAAAATAAAAAAAAAAACAGCGATTCCTCCATTTTTTGGAATCACTGTGCAATGAAAACAACATGTTAACATTATTCTGTGGGTCAATACGATTACGGCGATACCAAATATCTTTTTTTCTATATTTTACTACTTTTACATGTAAAAACCGAAGTGTAAAAAATAAAATATATTTAGTGTCGCCAAATTCCGCGAGCCATAACTTTTTTAATTTTTCTGTCGATTAAGTGGTATGAGGGCTTATTTTTTGCGGGATAAGCTGTCGTTTTTAATAATACCATTTTGGTGTACATGCGACGGTTTGAACACTTTTTTTATTTCATTTTTTGTGGGAGATTAGGGGACCAAAAAAGAAAGATTCTGGCGTTTACATTTTTTTATTTTTTTACGGCATTCACTGTGCGGGTTAATTAATGATATATGGTAATAGTTCCGACTTTTACGGACGCGGCGATAACAATTATGTTTATTTTATTTCTTTTTTTTAATATGCTCTAGGGGAAATGGGAAAAGGGGGGTTTTTTTTAACTTTACATTTTAATTATTTTTATTTTTTTTACACAAAAACCTTTATTTAACAAATTTGTACTTTTTTTTATTAGTCCTAATGTATTGCGGTATATCGTGATTCTGACAGGCAACTATTAAGCCCTTAATAGGTGCACAAAGATGGCGGACCTGGGGGCCTTCATTAGGCCCACAGGCAGCCATAACAACCATCGCCCCTCCCCGCGATTGCGTCGCAGGGGGCGCGATGAGCTGTTAGAGGGGATCGCTATTGACTGCAGCATTTAACGAGTTAAACGAGCGGGATCGCGGTCCCGCTCGTTACTCTGAAGTGACGGCTGTAACAAACAGCCGACACCCGCATCGTATGGAGCGGGTTCACTCCGTGAGCCCGCTCCATACTTCCCCTACCCGACTTTGGTGTATGGATACGTCAAATGTCGGGAAGGGGTTAAACGGTGAAAAAACTTGAGGACCGCATCCATTAGGCAAAGAAGACTCCAGCGGGGTCGAAACATAGCTCTGTGTATATTTGGGATGTGTTAATAATACACTACAGTTCTTTGCCTAACTGATGCTGTCCTCAAGTGTTTTCACCATTTATCAAGTATTGACATTACAGCCCCAGTGTCTTCAGTACAGTAGGACTGTGGCCCGATGACCGCACTTCCACTCTTGTGATCTGCCTTTTCAGGGCTGTCTAAGAGAAATAGTGTAACTCCAAATTCACATCCGCATCGATGTCCACATTCTATCTTCTCATCAAGGCAGCTAGGATGAGGACATTGATGTGGATGGAGATTTGGATCCACACGATTATTCCCTATATCCGTACTGAACAGCCAGGACATTGGAATAGAAGCACTAGGCCTGTATGTTTATCAATCAATAAAAACCACACCAGGAAAATTGTTTAAAAAGAAAACATCGTAGGAATTTTATATACAATTTGATTGCTATATTTTTGCATTTCAAATGTTTCTTGTACGGTCTCTTTGCAGATCACGCAACATATAATCTATATGCTGTGTCCAATCACTCGGGTACTACCATGGGAGGACATTATACAGCTTACTGCAAGAACCCGAACAATGGAGAGTGGCACACTTTTAACGACTCAAGGTAATTCTCATGTTTTTTGTCTTGATTGGTCAAGGTAACCTCTAAATATGTCACTTTATACAGATATGTTTGCTAGTATAATAATTAAGATTTGCTGTATATCGCATGCCATGCTAAGATACAATGAATATCCCTAGTGGTCAGTGGAACAGGATCTCCTAGTGTCTCCCACATTTTGGCACTTGACCCGGTTATAACTTTAAACTTCTTACATCGCCAATATTCAATGATCATTTTGTTTTACCTAAAACCAGAAACATGTTTTTCCTTTTTTCCTCAGAGTCACGTCAATGTCTTCCAGCCAGGTCAGAAGTAGTGACGCTTACGTTTTATTTTACGAGCTATCGGGACCGTCTTCCAGAATGTAGCCTGACATCCAGTAATGACTGGAGTGAAGAGACATTCACGATCACCAGTGACTCCTACAAAGAGACTCACACGTAAACCTACAATTGTACTATTGTGAGCAACAAGAAAACACCAGCATTACATTCACTCACCAGTTGCCTTACCTGCACAGCCAAAAACAAATAGGATTGTTGCCTTAAACAGGGTCCTTGTAACAATGGACAGATAAATAAGCAAGAAAGATCTCAGAATCCAGACAAGAAAAAGTTGCATTGGCTACTCCCTAATATATGTGATATTTGGACATGTGAAACAAATAATTGTATTCCGAACTCTGCATTGTGCTGTTCCTCTGTTATTCCTGCGGGAATTGTATGAATAAACCAGTGTTACCAGTTGGGGGGGTGTCCCTACACAGACTGATAGTGTCCAATTATTGCTGACAGAGTGAGACTGTGTAGGGACACACCCCTTTGACAAGGGGAATGGTAACGCCCAGTTGTCAATTTATTCATAAATTTTTAGGAAGAATTATAGAGGAATAGCACAACGCAGAGTTCTAGGAAAATTTTCCAGAATTGTCATTTCATGGGGAATAAATTTATCTACTAAAAAAAGTCTTTTCGGGAGAAGGGACAGCTCCGCTTCTAAACCAGTGTCGTTTTGCCTCTTCTGGTGTTGTACAGTGATGCTGCTCCAGACACAATGTTGCTGCTGTTCTATTTAGGTTGTGTTAGAAGAATCTTCATAGATTCCAAGTACCGATTGTACTACGTTTAAATGAGTTGAAATCATTCTCAGGAAAGTTTCTTTATTTGACGAATATCTCATCAATGTGAGACATTCATTAGTTTTATAAGCGACTATCTCATTTACTAAATGGCAGCTCCTTAAGTGAGAATATTTCAAGAACTACTGTGGAGAGGGGCCACTATAATGAGAAATATCCGATTTATCCAGATGGTCACCATTGTAAATAATAATGCTAAAAATGCCTATTTGAAGTGATGTGTGTTTAATATATCAACCGGAGTCCTCAGCTCAAGACATATTGCAGTCGTATGATATGATGCTTACTACTTGGTATTCCGTGTAAAGTGGAAGAAGTGACCACTCCAAACGACAATGCCTATTGTTCCCATGAGATGAAACTTTGGGGGCCATATGAACAAACTGAATGATGCACTGCTTGAGCGTTATGTGGCATCCACAACAGTGTTATGTAGATGGACTGAAGACAAAAACGGCTATTTTTATTGCACCTTTTTTGTAGATGTTTATTCATTGACAGGCACAGTGAAGTGTGCAGTCATATTTATTTTGACATGTGTCGCAATGAAAGTGATTCACTCGTTTTATTACGTATCGACGGTCAAAACTGGATCTACTGATGTGAACTTTACTGGACTGAAGATTATTATTTTTTTTATTACAAGGTTCCAAGTTTGGGCAGTGAAGAGGATGTCCTTGCGTGCATTAGTACCTATTAGTTGAGAGTTAGCCTCTCTATTTTCTAGGCTTCTCACCTAACCTATGCATCTTGGAAGACTTTTTAGGAAGGGGTCATTGAGCAGTGCGCAGACCCTTTAATGGATCGTCATGAGGATTTCATTATTGGTGATTGTACTGATGTCGTTTCGGTTGGATAAGGGATTGTTCGACTCAATAGGAAATGCCTTCCACACTTTAACCAGGTTAAACAAGCTAAAGAACCAATCAGTTGTTGTCACGAAGTTGAATATGCACATAAGTGAATTTGCTAGTTGATATGCAGAAATGAGATAGAAAAAATGTCACACTTAGTATTAATTCCTGTGAAGAATGACTCTAGGATTCTCCGAGTGCTTATAACAAGAGAAATTCCGAACATGGAGGAAATTAATTAGAATAAGCATTAAAGTAGATTATCACCAATCCGATTCACTTCTCTTTTTTGTGGAAATTGTAACCTTACTGGTTGCGACGGGCAACTCCATTTTCCTTTTGCACTAGTTTAGATCTCCCTCATTGTATGAAACAATTGCTTCTATGCACAGGTACCATCGAGGCTTCTGAGCTTTCATTTCACCTCATCTGCTCTGCTTCTGGTTGCAGACAAATGTGGATTCATGAGACATATTGTGTTACACTTCATCCAGCAGTATTAGCAATAACCAATTGCACTTGCACTGTAAAGAACTACGGAGTGTCTATGTACTATAGTGTTGTGCAGAGCCTTGTATGTATTAAATGTAAGCATGAGATATGACGGGCCGTGTGTGAGTGTGTGTAACATTTAATGTAGTGAACTGGAAATATACCTGCTGCATATCTCTTAGACAGTGAGTATTATGGGGTCACCCACAACCCCTCTCAGGCCACACTGAGTTGGTGCTTACCATGTAAGTGTGTAAAATTTGTAAAGAGTTCTGCTGTAACCCTAAGGACCCTATGTGTTCTATGCAAATGTACATATGTTAATTATACTCTGTTTTAAAAACATGACTGACTCCTGTGCTTTGTGCATTACATTGATGTGTACAGAATATTTTTGAATAACAGAAAAATATTTAAGTTTGAATAGACTTTAAATGGATGCCATTGTCAAAATGAAGCTCTTATTGGTGGCTATGCACAGCATAGTTTTTTTTTGTTTTTTTTTAAGACACTTGATAAATTGAATCCATAATGTATACCACACAATACTGTGCAAATGGATGAATTCTATACAAACTTCCTACTCTCCCTGACAGAGCAGAAAAGTCTCTTTCAAAGGTTTCTAGGCGGAGCTCGCTGCATAAAGTACATTCGGAAAGTCTTCAGACCCTTTCACGTTTTTAACAAGTTTTCTCCATCATTCTGCAATCAATGCCCCATAATGGCAAAGTGAAAACTGAATTTTAGACATTTTTGCCCTCCCCGAACTCCGAAGACGCTGTACCGTATATATTTGCAGATTTCTGTTTAGGCGGCCACAGATCTGGCATGGTTTTAATTTAGCTGTAAAAGCAGAATGAGCCATAGAGAAGAAAGAAAGCAGAATACTTTTGAGATCAGGAGCTTTATAACTTTTTTTATTTTTAAGTGAATGGAGTGGTGTGTGAAGGATTATTTTTTTGGGAGAGGAGTTATAGTTTTTATTGGCACCATGTAAAGTACCATATAATGGGTGAATTGGAAAAACTGAGATTCCTCCATGGTTTTTTGGGTTTAGTTTTTACTGTATATATTTACCTTCTCTTAAGGTAAAAGTAGATTTAACATATACTTTTACCTTAAGAGAAGGTGAATATATACAGACCCAGAACCAAGCTCAGCACATCTATACATCCCCAGAACGAAGCTCAGTATATATATAATTTGACGTTAAGCAACAATTGTTGCATTGATATATAACAGGTGTCCGTTCACTTAATGGGTTAAATAGTATCACTGCCTGAATGAACGATTAAAATCCGATTTTTATTGTAGAAAACCTTACTAAAATTAGGGCTAGATAGCCAATTGTACTATAAAGGCGTAAGCACGGTAGACCATACAGAGGAGGAGCGGTTATAGTACTGTTGTTAGCACCATTACTGCCAAACGACAATTCCCCCTATCTGTATTTTAATATAATACCTGGTCAATCCGTGCCACTAACACGTGTCCCTACGCGTTTCCGCACCGTTATTGGTCACAGTGCTTCATCAGGGGTACACTGATGTGATTTCAACACATCTAATTCAATTGTATGGCCGGGAGACACCTCTTGCGTGTCTCATAACATTCACCCGGCTCGTGCACGACACTAGTCAGCTGGTCGAACACGAGCCGAGTGAGATGCCGGACATAAGTAGTACTAGCCCCTCCCTCCCCGGAGTGACGCGGCGGCCAGGCAGCCAACCCGTGGCGAGCCACGTACATGACGCGGCCCGAGCAGGGCCGGCCCCCGGGCGTTCGCTGTCATCACAGGGGGGAGGACCAACAAAAGCGTCCCTAGATGCAGGGTATTGAAAAATTTACTGGACATATCAAAGAGAGAAAGCATTTCCAATATGTCCGAGATACAGCTGATTTTAAAGAAGGAAAAATCTTCGATTACAGTGTCAAAAATTTGGGGGGATTCGAGATTGAGACCGAACAGTCCTCCTCAGAACAGGATCAATCACATTCCGATACTGCTAGAAACCCCAGCAGGAGAGCTAGGGGAAGTCACAACTCCGGGAAGAATCCAACCCGTAATTACCAAAGGGGCAGAGGTAGAGGCAAGGGCCCGAATAGGGATGGTTTTTTTTATCACGAAACCACCCCATCTCGGAATATCTACTAAGAGACAGGAGAGAGATGTAGTGTGTGGGAATCATGAGGACGACCTGCAGATAATTAACCTCTCATCGCGTACCCTAACGACTGAGGAGACTAGTATCCTGAAGAAAGGTCTTTTATTTGTGCCCACGAATAGATTCGACCTCTTTATGTGGGTCAAGGATTTGAATCTATTCGTGCGCAAATTAAAATGGAAGACATTTTTCAAAACCCACGATAGGCGAGAATGCCTTGAACTGGGGATCCCTGAGAAGGATATGCCAAATTTCAGAATACTCAATCAATTACTAGAAGAAGGTCAGAGAAATGTGGGTGATGGTCCCTTTACAGATTTGAGGCAGCCCTCTACCAGAAATGCCACTATTAACGATAATACCCCAATGGATGTATTTCTGGAGGTAGTGGTGGACCAGCTTAGGAAAATTGATTCCTCTAATACCATTAAATTTAACACCTCCAGAGATGAGATGGCAGGCCTATGGGCCCTAGAGCAGGATGACAGTATTGTCATTAAACCATCAGATAAAGGTGGCAATATTGTTGTGATGGATCGTAGTCAGTATAGTGACATGTGCCACCGTATTCTGAGTGATACAGCATGTTATAGAATTTCATCGAGTGATCCTATGCCGACTTTTGCAAACCAACTAAAAAGATTGGTAAACCAAGGCAGATCTCTCAATTTGGTGAGCACCAATATTCTGACCGATCATCCACAATATGCCACCTTTTATAGCATGCCCAAGGTACACAAAGGCACATCTCCTCTCAAGGGTCGCCCCATTGTCTCTGGGGTTGATAACCTGACTCAGAATGCTAGTCTCTATATCGATCGGATCCTTAGTCCATTTGTATTGGCCCTCCCATCGTATGTTCGCGACACGATGGATGTACTTAGACGCTTAGAGGGCATCAAATGTGACCCTGGCGTATATCTGGCCTCACTGGATGTGGAGGCCCTCTACAGCTCTATACCCCATACCATGGGATGTAGGGCTGTGGAGGATTTTTTGAAGGAAAGGGGAACACATTTCCAGGCTCACAACGAGTTTGTGGTCAGCCTCCTTTGTTTTGTTCTCAAACAGAATTTCTTTTTGTTCGATGGCAAATTCTTCCACCAGCTTAGGGGGGTAGCAATGGGGACTCCCTGTGCACCCTCCTATGCTAACTTATATCTGGGCTGGTGGGAGAAGATGATCGTATTTGGGGAAGAGATGGATCGATGGACATATATGATCATCCTCTGGTTGAGATTTATTGATGACATCATGATTTTGTGGTCTGGAACTAAAGAGGAGTTCAGCGAATTTGTGAGCATCCTTAATGTCAACGAAATGGGGCTCTTTTTTACGTCTGTTATCCATGAGAGCAAAATGACCTTCTTGGATATTAATATACTTAAGACTGAACAGGGATATATACAAACTAATATCTTCAGGAAGGAGACAGCAACCAACAGTCTCCTTCGATGGGAGAGTTGGCATCCCGCACCCCTGAGAAAAGGTATACCCAGGGGTCAATACTTAAGGATACTTAGGAATTACTCCACTATGACTGACTTCAAACTAGCTGCTTCAGACCTACAGAATAGATTTCACCGGAGGGGTTATCCCCATGATGTCCTTGGATCGGCCTATTGCAATGCAATTCATTGTAATAGGAGTGAACTCCTAAATCCTAAAAAACGCACGACCGATGACCAAATTCGAATTATAGGCACGTATGATTCATCCAATCGTGAAGTCATCAGAATCCTACAGACATATTGGGGAATCCTGCGGACTGACCCAGATGTAGGGGACCTTGTGGGCGACAGACCTTCTGTCACCTACATGAGGGGTAGGAACATTAGGGATCGTATAGTTCATAGCCACATGCTATCTATTCGCCCCACAAAATGGCTCACACATAACATCAAGGGCACATTTAGATGTGGGTCTTGTAAAGCTTGCGAATCCATTTCGTGTGGCAAGAATTTCAACAGCCACGCGACTGGTCGGACATATGACTACAGATCCTTTATTAATTGCAAAACGAAGGGCATCGTCTACCTGATCTCATGTGTCTGCGGACTGCAATATGTCGGCAAGACAATCAGAGAATTCAGGAGACGAATGAGGGACCATATAGGCGACATTCGTCGTAATGTGGACACTTCGGTGGCCCGACACGTTTGGGAACAGCATAGTGGTGACACCCATGTCATTAAATTTCAGGGGATCGAGCATATTAGGCCATCCGCCAGGGGCGGCAATTGGGATAAGAGGATCTTACAAAAAGAGGCCCAATGGATTTTCCGCATGCATACCATGAAACCGGCGGGTCTCAATGAACAAATTTCGTTCAATTGTTTCCTCTGAACCAGTTGCTGTGACCATGACTGGGTAAATCCCTGCATGTACACCGCATATATTATCCCTATCTGCATCTATTGCCCCCTTGTCACCTTAGTACAGTCATCTCCCATCTGCCCTTCTCCGTACGAGACCAATCGCGGTGACGTATACCGCTAGTTTATATGGTGAATGGGTAATGACCTTTTCCCATCC